>NC_133773.1:108829995-108834904 GCF_003597395.2 Chelonoidis abingdonii
TCTGACGAAGTGGGTATTCACCCACAAAAGCTCATGCTCCAAAACGTCTGCCACAGGATTCTTTGCTGCTTTTACAGATCCAGACTAACACAGCTACCCCTCTGATACATGCCTACATATATCACTTCTAATCCCCAATTTGTTTCTTGGTTCTGGCATGAATTTATCTGCCTTCTCAGCACCAAGCCCCTCACTTCAACAGCCTACCAATCTACTAGTCTAGAAAATGGTTATACTTGGAACAATAAAATCAGAGATTCAGCACACAATATTAAGAATCATGAAAAGTCTTGAATAGAAGGTTACAGGATTTGTAATAGGAATCAGGCATCCTACTGTCTCTAAATGTATTGATGGATTCCTGAGTTAAAAAAAAGCTGAATACATATTATTTCAAAACACACATACAAATGTATTACACACCAATTAACCAACAGCTCTAAATCTAACTTCAACAAATAGCGGAAAATGATCAGATGACAAAATACGTTATCAATTTGTTTTTCTTTGCCATAATGCGACTTTTGTTTGCTGAGCTTGCTGTTTCTAAACAACTTATAATGTTCTCTTTTGATTTAAACAGCGCTAACATTTCTGCATTTACTGCAATAATATTGTGTGAGCCCTAATACCATAAAGTGAGACATAGAAGCAATTTTCTCTTTATATGATATTGATTTTAAAATAAATGAGCAAGGTTTGTGCTCATTCCATGCAGAACATAAAAAAAACAAAACTACGTTTCTTAAAGTTATGCATACAACTTCACCCAACCAGACTAAAAACACAGAACACAGTTATAAGAAAGTTTTGTGGAGGAGATTTTTAATACTTTGTGAAGGAAGATTGCTGACCCATTCATTCAGTTTATCACTCATCAGGTTCTTAACCTAATCTTTGGAGCCCTTCTGGGTATGCCTACACTGCAATTAAACACCCATGGCTGGCCCCTGTCAGCTGGCTCAGACTCACAGGGCTCAGGTTACAATGCTGTTTAATTGTGGTGTACACTGTATACTTGTAGAGATACATTTATGAAAGATTGTGATTTGGAGACACTCCCTCATAAGGGACAGTGTTGTGAGCATAAGAATTTGGAGCTATGCCCTGCAGCCGGGGATTGGAACATCATATGACTGTGTGCAGCAGTTCACCAGAGATGCTCTCCAGTTTGTTTTATTAAAATTTTATTCCTTTCTCTTTCATTTGGTTTGTTGTTTAATGAACCCCAAGATCATTACATATATGTTAAGGCTCAGGCTGGAGCCTGGATTCTGGGACTCTGACCCCTTTGCAGGGTCCTTGAACCCAGACTCCACCCTGACCCCAAATGTCAACACCATAATTAACCAGCCCCCTGTAACCTGAGCCCCACAAGCCTGAGTCAGCTGACACAAGCCTGCCGCAGTGTAGACATTCCCTCACAGAGCAAAGTGTGCAATGAATTCTTTCTGAATGCAGGTAAATGCATCATTAGAATCTGGTAATTGCCATTCATTATTTGGTGGTTTAGTATATTAGAACTCAATTCAGCAAGAATGTCAGGGCCAAACTTTCCAAGGTTATCGTCTGCTAAGCATTAGACTTCTTACATTTGTTCATTCTCAGATTAACTCACAATAACCCTTCCTATTCAGAAAGGATTATTATCTGGTAGATTTCAAATGATCACAAAGCAGTGTGATAAATTCACCAAAGTGTCTCAAGTGAAATTATTATTTAAATGAACTCTGTCTCCATTCCTAAATCCAGGATGCTAGAGACCTGGAGCTACATCAATATACACCATCTAAGGTTTAGAGCTGGCCAAATTGTTTCCAGTTTGTTAGCAATTTTGAAATTAGGAAAAAAAATTGTGTTGGATTAAAAAAAGTTTTAGTTCAACAAACGTTTTGTTGCAATAATTTTTGAATGTTTTATAAATAAAATCAATGGAACAAAAAGTAGTTTTAAACCATTTTGATTTTCTCAGAAGTTTTTTTTCTGAAACAAACAATTTCACAAAATAGACACGAATTCATAAAACGTTCCAGTGTTGGTGAATCTGTATTTTTGCCAAAAAATTTCACCCACCTCCAGCCCAAAATATTCCACTTGTTTGCAGTTTCTTTTATGTTTTGTTTTCAGTATTCACTATCATAAAATAACATAACCCTTAAAGAATGAGGTCCCAACTTTGCAGTCTTCGTGCAAGCTAAATTCATACTGAGGTTTAGCAAGAATCCTTTTAATAACATGAACACCTTTCAAATATAGGGAGCTACAGCACCAAATCCTGCTCTCAATTTCAGCCGTATATAACCAGAGTAACCACACTGAAACCTCACAGATTTTCATGATTACTATTTCCTCTCCTGTGTGTTCTTTACACCCAGAGTACAAAGTATTATGATTCAAGAGAAAGTTGTTTCCTGGCTGCCAAAATGACAGTTAACTGGGAAAGAACATTAAAGAGTCTGAGAGTCAGTGTTTGCTGAATAGCTCTTCCCTGACTGCTGTGTCTGATATTGAGGTCAGCCAGGGAGAGCTTTTTTATGGCATTAATTGACTTCCTCCTCTATTACGGATGGAGATGTAGCTGTTAAATGATTGGATTAAGCAGTTTTCCCTGAGTGACATCAGAAATAGAAGTGTCTGCCAGGGAAGAACAGTAAAAAGAGCCGTGCATGGCCTTAAAATCTCCCCATTCTCTTAAAACTGTCCTTTGGAGGGCAGGTCTAGTACCCTTCATTCAGATATTAGAGGTTGGGGAGAAGACTGGGACAGGGATGAGAAACCTGAGGAGTTGAGACTGGGAGTGACTAGGTGAGAAATATAGAACCAGGGGTGGGAAAGTCACAGGACTGTGACAGAGAGAAAAGATGGATGAGGTAATATATTTTTTTGGATCGAAAGAGACAAGCTTTCGAGCTACACAGAGCTCTTCTTCAGGAAACCCAAAAACTGTTCTCTCTCACCAACAGAAGTTTGTCCAGTAAAAGATATTACCTCACCCACCTTGTCTCTCTAATATCCTGAAACTGACATGGCTACAGTAACACTGCATAGGACTGAGACAAAGACAGTCTGGAAAGAACAGAGTAGAAGGCGGGTTAATGGGCAGAAGAGTCTTTGCCCAGTAGGCTACACTCCCCTCCAAGGCCTCGAATCAATCCCAAGTCTCACCATTCCTCTGTTGTGAACAAATATCTGTGGAACCCACGAATCAAATTCACGGCCATGAAAAATGTGTCACAGACCATGAAATCTGGCCCACCAAAATCTCTCCCACTGAAATCTGGTCTTTTGTGTGCTTTAACCCTATACAATACAGATTTTATGGGGGAGCAGGCATTTCTCAAACTGGGGGTCCTGACCCAAAAGGGAGTTGCAGAGGAGTGGCAAGATTGTTTTAGGGGGTTATTTTATTTCTGTGCTGCCTTCAGATCTGGGCAACTGGAGACTGGCAGCTGTTGGGCAAGCCCTGCCAGAAGCAGCACAGATGTAAGGGTGGTAACACCATGCCATGCCACCCTTACATCTTGTGCTGCTTCCTTCAGAGCTGGGTGGGCAGAAAGTGGCAGCTGCAGTGCAGAAGTAAAGGTGGCACTACTATACCATGCCATCCTTACTTCTGCGCTGCTGCTGGCAGCAGCTCTGCCTTCACAGCTGGGTTCCCAGCCAGCAGCTACTGCTCTCCAACTGCCCAGCTCTGAAGACAGCACCACCACCACCACCAGCAACGCAGAAGTAAGGGCAGCAGTACCACAACCCCCAACCCCATAATAACCTTGTGACCACCCTCACAATTCCTTTTGGGGGGAGGAGCCCTACAATTACACCACCATGACATTTCAGATTTAAATAGCTGAAATCATGAAATGTATGGTTTTTAAAACCCTCTGACCAAGAAATTGACCAAAATGGACCATTAATTTGGTAGGGCCCTAGTTATTCTCCTCTAGTGCTGGTCCATGTAGAGGATGACATCGATTCCTCTGTTAGCTCTAGTGGCAGAGATCTGTATGTTGTATCTCGGGGTTCCAATCTGCTGATTAACCTTTGATGGATGTCAGCAAGATGTCTTATGATCAAATTTCTGTTTTTTCAGTTTGGTTTTTTAAAACCTAGGAAATTACCCACCAAAAACCCAACCTTATTTAGGTTGCAAAGTCAAGCACTCAAAAGTTAGGAAATACCAAAATTGATGTTGCATGGGATTAATTTAGCCCATAATGTTCACATTTAGTACTGTATATAAAGAAGAAATCGGAAGAGTAAAATGCTTAAGATTTAGATGCCATTGTCAGAATTATGAATGTATTTATGAAAACATTCTTAAGTGTTCAAAGAAGGATTTATATGCAATAGTCACTTTTCCATAATCCATAAATTTACCACACAGTGAGTGTTAAAGAGCTCTGACCTTTTGCGATAGACATAAATATACTTAATAATCCTTCTGAAAAGGATGTAATTTTATTTATGACATTTTAAAAAGGGTTCTATGGGAGGAATAGTTAAAAATCATGAGATCATCAAAAAGATTGTACATGAGTCTTCTATTTCTTTTTGAAAAATTAAGTGATAGATTAAGTAAAAAATCAATCCATTCCCTCAATTTTCTAGTACAGTTGATTTCGGAATATATTTCTTTCCAGCAGCCGCCCTAAAATTTGGCAGACTTCAGAAGATTTCCTAGATACCTCTACCTCTCACTAACTATTGTTGGTGATGCCAATTATCACGCCACAGATCAGGATGTACAGGGCCATGGGTCCCGATCCTGCGATCAGATCCCACAGGCAGATCCCTGCACCTGTGCATTGAAGTAAAACACCATTGAAGTAAACTGTCCCTGCCTGCAGGTATATGGGATCTTGGGGAGGGATTACACACAGGTGGGGTGCCAATTAATTTCTTTATTAAA
>NC_133773.1:108835179-108883103 GCF_003597395.2 Chelonoidis abingdonii
CAGTCAATGGGAATTTTGTCATTGACTTCAACGGGGCCAGGATTTTACCTCTAGATACACCTCTAGGAGTGAACTATTTTCTTGGAGGAAAGAAATGACTTGACACAGACAGGAGACACTATGGGTAAATTGCAGTACCGAATTTCTGCTGGGAGAAATCTCAAATATAACTTATTTCAAAAGATTTGTTATTATTATATCTTATTTAATACTTTATTCTCTTTTCATAATTTTCATTGTCCCTTGTGAAGCTAGAAAAAGCATGAGTGATGTACCAGCCATTAACCAAAGCAACAAAAAACTGATGCGTGTTCTTGCTCTCAGAACATTATTATTACTATGTCTGAGATTCTTAGGATTTCTCATGTCTTGCATTTCCAAACTCTATTTTATCCCATCCTATGTATAAATAGAGTCTTTTCACTCAGACTGATTTCCTCTCTGCAGAAAACAGGTGTGGCTATTTTCCAGTAATTCCTGCTGTGTTGATCTTCTTTCTTGCTTTGTTGACTACTTCCCTGAAGTCTGCAAGGCCTTGACTATCAAAGCCTGAACTCCTGTATCTAACTCTGCCCACCATGGAGTGATTGAAACTCTGGCCTCACTGCCTTCTGCTACAGACCTACAGCATGTACTGACATTCAGTGTTCCAGAATTCCAGATTTGCGCTTCTTGTACTTTACCTTAATAGCTACATATTTCCAGGGGCATCCTCTCTGCTTTTGTGCTGTTCTGACAACTGGCTTCAACAAGCTAGAATGCTACAATAATTTTATGCCTGTTGGCTATTTTTTTGGGAATAAAAAACTCTTTCCTGGCAGTGACTTCTGGACCCTTCTTTTACTAGTATATGAATGATCAGGTCACTACCAAATTATTTAAAAGATTTCTTTTGAAATAAAAATATGTTGTCATTTGAAACGTTGAGATTAGGTTGTGCCTGCTGACAGAGAATTGTCAGGAAACTATGACTGGGTTTGTAGTTTAAAGAAGCATGGTCATGTTAAAAAAAAATCACTTTTCCATTTGAAAATGTACCTGTTGTTCATAGAATCATAGAACATTAGGGTTGGAAGAGACCTTGAGAGGACATCTAATCCAACCCCCTGCTCAAAGCAGGATCAACCCCAACTAAATGATCCCAGCCAGGACTTTGTCAAGGCAGGCCTTAAAAATCTCTAAGAATAGAGATTCCACTACCTCCCTAGTTAACCCATTCCAGTGCTTCACCACCCTCCTAGTGAAATAGTTTTTCCTAATATCCAATCTCCTCCACTGCAGCTTGAGATGATTGTTCCTTGTTCTGTCATCTGCCACCACTGAGAACAACCTAGCTCTATCCTCCTTGGAACTCTTCTTCAGGTAATTGAAGGTTGCTATCAAATCCCACCTCACTCTTCTGCAGACTAAGCCCAGTTCCCTCAGCCTCCCCTTGTAAGTCATGTGCCCCAGCCCCCTAATCATTTTTGTTGCCCTCTGCTGGACTCTCTCGAATTTGTACACATCATTATTGTAGTAGAGAGTCCAAAACTAGATGTAATACTCCAGACGTGTCCTCACCAGTGCTGAATAGAGGGGAATAATCACTTCCTTTGATCTGATGGCAATGCTTTTACTAATATAGCCCAATATGCCATTAGTCTGCTTGGCTACAAAGGCACACTGTTGATGCATATCCAGCTTCTCATCCACTGTAATCCCCAGGTCCTTTTCTGCAGAACTGGCGCTTAGGCCAGTCAGTTCCCAGCCTGTACAGTGCATGAGATTCCTCCATCCTAAGTGCAGGACTCTGACTCTCAATTGTTGTTACAATTAACCCCTAATATGGCTATAACTGAAAGAGATTAAAAAAAAAGTCTTCCCTTCCTCTCCCCCCAGTTTTTCTTTGTGCATTTGATGGTATTTTGAGTGAAATCCTGACCCCACTGAAGTCAATGGGAATTTTGCAAGTCTGATATATACCTAGTTCAGACTTGATATGCTGACAGGCTTAACAGAGACTTTAGTATCATCATGCTAATACAGTATGTTTGGATGCCCCAAAATGCAAGAAGCAGAATAACCTCAACTCTTATTGACTTCAATGGAAACTTTAGGTCACTAAACACTTCACAGGGACTGATGCTCAAAACTTACAAGACAATTGAGGCACTTAGTGTCACAGTCACAGGTCAAGCTGCACCTCTGAGTGGAGATCTACTGGTAACGACTTGTGCCTTTACCCCTCTTAGGGTAGAATCCCACAGTTCTCCTAGGCTTAGACCAGGTCCTAGGCTACCAAACCCTGTGGCTCAGTCATGCTTATCCCAGCAGGTCTGACTGGATTCACTACTTACAGTTTTTCCCTTCAAGAGTCTGTGACCAATAGTATGCAGCAACCAGCTTCTTTACACCAAAATATTGTTTAATCTTAACAGAAGGAACAAAGCATAACATAAGAGAAAAAGAATGAACTGGTCTGGTTGGGGCGTGGGAGGTAGAACATCAAAGAGAATAGCTCCTGAATTATTCCTAAGGGGTTATTAGATGGTTGGCTATCTGAAGCCACTGCGCTCTTTTCCTACCTATGTGCAATCAGCCTCTTCTTGAATCAACCATATGTATTCATAAAGTGAACTCCCTTACAAGAGTCAGACAAACATACAAAACATATAGTATGCACATTCTTCACTCCAAGGTCCCAATCCTTCTCCCATTGAGGTCAATGACAAAAATCCTATGGGTTACAGTGTGAGGAGGATAGGGCCAGTACTGGACCAATTTACCATAGGATAGATTTATCTAGAATTGATATCAATGTTTGGATATTTTAAAGATATCCTCTAGGTTTAAAGAGGTTAAAACACTTCTTGCTTTTGTGGATGAACATTAGCGGATCTGTTGTCAGACAGTCAATATCAACAGACCAAGAAAAGATCATTAAACTTTTTCAGTTGTTTTTAAAGTAATTTACCCTCAGGGTTTAAAGCATTCAACTTTGACAAAGACTCATATAAAACAAAACAAACAAAACAAACAAAAATTTATGCTTCTAAATCTGACCATTGTCCAACTTTCTTGAAATCTAACAGATCAGGCTCCTTTTGATAGTTTTAAATATATTTTAGCCCATAATTTTTATACAGCTGGAAAACCTGTGTGCATGCTATTCATTGTACTCACACTTTAGATAATCCAACACCTGTACACTGGCTAGGGTTTGAATTTACATCTCTGGCCAACAGGGTCTTTTTAGTGCAAATTCCAATATTTTCATATTCATAGGTGTTAAACAATTTAAAGGATATTCATAAATGTTGCAACATTTAGCAGGTGAGTGCACTTGCAAAGGCAATGGTCTATGATAGACAGTTGGATTTGGAGCAGATATCTAGCTGAATATTTACCCCACTATATCCAGTTACATTGCTCCATGATCACAGGCAGCATTCACACAAAAATATCATAGAATCATAGAAATACAGGTCCCGAAGGAACTTTAAGACATCATCAAGTTCATCCCCATGGGCTGAGGCCAGACCAAGTAAATCTAGACTATCCCTGACTGGTGTTTGTCCAAACTGTTCTTATAAATCTCCAATGATGGGGACTCCATAACCTCCCTTGGAAGCCTATTCCAGAGCTTAACTACTCTAACAGTTCAACATTTTTTCCCTACTATATAACCTAAATCTCCTTTGCTGCAGATTAAACCATTACTGCTTTTCCTATCTTCAGTGGACATAGAGGACATGTGATCACTGTCCATTTATAACAGCCCTTAACATATTTGAAAACTGCTATCAGGTCTGCCAACCCTGCAGTCTTCTTTTCTCAAGACTAAACATGCCGAGTTTTTTTTATCTTTTCTTCTACGTCAAGTTTTCTAAACATTTCATCATTTGTGTTGCTCTTCTCTGGACCCTCTAGAATTATCCAAATCTTTCTTAAAGTGTGGTGCCCAGAATTGGACACAGTACTCCAGCTGAGGCCTCACCAGTGCCAAGTAGATCGAGACAACTACCTCCCATGTCTTACACATGACACTCCTGTTAATACACCCCAGAATTATATTAACCATTTTCACAACTGTGTCACATTGTTGACCCATATTCAATGTGTGATCTTCTGTAACTCCCAGATCCTCTTTAACAATACTACTACCTAGCCAGTTATTCTTTATTTGGTAGTTCGGAAGGAAAAATCAAATGCATAAGTGTAGTACTTTACACTTGTCTTTGTTGAATTTCATCTTGTTGATTTCAGACCAGTTCTCCAATTTGTCAAGGTTCTTTTGAATTTCTAATCCTTCCCACCACAGTGCTTTCAATCTCGCACAACTTGTCCTCATCCACAATTTTATAAGCATACGCTCCACTCCATTATCCAAGTGACTAATGAAAATATTGAATAGTACCAGATGACCCAGGATAGACCTCTGTAGAACTCCACTAGATACACCTACCCAGTTTAACAGAAAACCATTGATAACTACTCTTGAAGTACAGTCTTTCAACCATTTATGCACCCCATAGAAAATCCATCTAGACCATATTTTCCAACTTTGTTTATGAGAACTTCATGTGGAACTGTGTCAAAAGCCTTACTAAAAATCATGATATATTACATCTAGTGCTCCCCACAGGAGGAAAGAAGGAAACTAGGTTGGTTTGGCATGATTGATTCTTGATAAATGCTCACTATTCCTTATTATCTGATTATCCTCTAGATGCTTACAAATTAATTGTTTAATCATTTTTTTTCCCAGTATCTTTCCAGGTATCGAAGATAGGCTGACTTTCTATCATTCCTGGGTACTCTTTGTTCCCCTTTGTAAAGAAAGGTACTATAATTGCCCTTTTCCAGTTCTCTGAGGCCTCACACATCCTACATAGTTTCTCAAATTGCTAATGGTTCTGAGATTGCTTCAGCTAATTCCTTAAGTACCCTGGAAGAATTTCATCAGTCCCTGCCAAATTGAATATATCTATCTTATCTAAATATTTTTTAACCTGTTCTTCCCCTATTTTGGCTTCTGTTCCTTCTCCCTTGTTGATAATATTAGTTTTGTTGAGTATCTGGTAACCATTTACCCTTTTAGTGATGACTGAAGCAGAATAGGCATTCAACACCCCAGCCTTCTTGGTTGATATCCATGGATTGAACCAGCCCATCAACTGCTGTAAAGCAGTTCAGTTCTGGTGAAGTCGATGACAATTTACATCCTCTAAGTATCTGGCACTGAAACGCCATCATAAGATGATTCCAGTATTGCCAAATGCAAGCACTCAAAACTCAGAAATAGGCCCCAAAAATCATGAGAATCCTTTAAAATCATGAAATATTTTTAAAAGAATAAACTTGGTGTTCTTTTTATTTGACTTCTGATCTTTGTGCCTTTGGGATATACTCTGTTCATATTGTGAAGGATTTTTTTGTTTTTTTTTTGCAACCAGGGGAGCTAGAAACTTATGGGTTTTTTAAATATGAAAGCTGAGATTCTCACATAATTCCATGACAGCAGGAGCTGGGACTTAAAAAAAAGTAGTTAACTATCACAAGATAAAAAGTAGGAGTTGGCAAGACTGTAGTGTTGGGAATTTGTCAGGTGGACCATTTCAGGATTAACATTCTCTCAATGGGGAAATTTCAGTTTTGTGGAAAAACTTTTTTGTTTTTTGTTTAATAAATGAGTTCCAGCTCATGGTTTCTTTGTACACCAGGCTTCCGTGTTCTCTGGCTCCCTATGGACTGCCCTGGAACACGATTCCAATTGCTCCTGGCTCGTTCAGCTCTTGAAGCCCAGTAGATATGGGGATTTCCCAGTCTCCCTAATGCCTGTGGGCGTGTCTGGGCTCTGGTCAAATTAGTGTTAAATTAACAATTTTGTTCTCCTGGGAAGATTTAATTTTATTCTGTTTAGAAATTATTGCTGATTTTCCTGCGAACGGAATTCTTTTCTGGCCAGCTCACCATGACTCACTTTTAGCTATCATTGTTGGAATGATTAATCAGAATTTTCTCATCCTATCTCAAGTTGTTCGCTTTTTTGCTCAAAACCCCTTTTCAAAGTAATTTCTGCTGAGAACGCGTGAGACATGGGCAAAGCCTCACAGACTTTCTGTTCTGTTTGTACTCTGTTAAGATCTGTGGACCTCCTATAGACGAACAGAGTCTATGGAGCATGAGCTTTCGCTGGTGAATCCCTAACTTCGCATGCCGTAAGTGAAATTTCCCAGGCAAGGTATATATATGCAGCAGCTAGAGATACGAGTTATTCAATCAGGAGGAGAGCCTGTCTTCGGCAGTTGAGGTGTGACCCGGAAGGAAAAAATGTCTTGTGGAAGCCATTCAGTCCGTTTATTCTGAGTGGATGGGTCCAATTGCGCTGAGATGAGCTCAGGCATTTCTTTCGAAATTACAACAAAGAGAAACTGCTGAGTTAGTTCATCTGAAATGACACTATCAGCTCAGGATTAAACAAAGACTATGATGGATGAGCTACAACAGTTTCTCTCCTTGGTTTTACACCTCACTGCTAAACAGGGCCTCAGCTCTGATAGAACTACGTGTTAGCTCTAGCTTTGTTTGGCTTCATAACCTGCCCTGAAATATTTCCATATGCATCTGAAAGTTGCGTAGTCACCCACGAAAGCTCATGCTCCAAAACGTCTGTTAGTCTATAAGGTGCCACAGGATTCTTTGCTGCTTTTACAGATCCAGACTAACACAGCTACCCCTCTGATACTTGTACTCTGTTGTAACCAAAACAATCTCTGTAGTTTCCTAGTTGCAGTAAATGGCTTTTGAGATTGATTAAATGTCTTGGCTTCTGTTCAGTTATTAATCATTATCTCAGCACCTATTTATTGTGCTAACCATAGGCTACAAGCAGGAGAGATTATCCCTTAAGTCACTGCACTGAGCTCAGCTGGAAAATGCCCATTTGTTTGGAACCTAGCTTTATAAAATGTAGATTCCCCATGATTTTAACATGTCAGTTTCTATTTGTTCATATATAAAGTGCACAGTCTCTCAGATCATGAATAATTTGCCCTTTAGAAAAAATAAACTGGGTTTCCAGTTGTTTATTCTTTACAGCATGGATTGGGAGAGGTCTGGCCCATATATTCCATCTAAATTAATACAACAGGTCTAATTCAATGTGTTATCATTTTACATGGTGCAATCTTTTTATTTCAGTGGAGTTAGAGTGGCTCAAGGTTGGAGTAACACTGTGATGAATCAGGCCCATTCTTTCTAGTTTATATAAAATTCCGTTTGGTGCTTTTTGAAAGTGCACCGCTGCAAATTGATTTAGGTAAACTATGTTTCAGCTTGATTAAGTTTGTTTCTAAAAAACGGAGGGACAGATACGAGGCTGGTATAAATCAATGTAGCTCCAAATGATTTAAAGGTAATGTATATTTTATCCAAAATGGCTTTCACATACTAGATGCAAATCTAGCATATATGTCCTAATCTGTTCAAATTATTTGTAATTTTCTTTCAGTAACAGATGTGTTGGTAGCTTGTCAGGTCAAAAATAAAACATGTTTTTCTATTTATCATTCTTTCCCATTTTATGTGGTGTAAGGGTTAATTGTTTAGTGTTCACTGACATGCTTTATGGAAAAAAATTCTACTTTATTGTAAAATGAAAACCTTTTTTTCTCAGGAATCTTACTCTGATGCTTTAAGGATTGACATTATGTTGAACATTCAGTGGTAAATATGCCTCACTGGAAGTGAGTGAGTCCATAAATCAATATACTGTTATGCCAAATTTCTTCCCAAAGCAAGATAGGCTGTCAATTACTCTTAAGGAAATCAAATTAGATTCTTCACTGCCTAAAATTCCCAAACCACAGGCTAAAGCAGGCTTTATGAGATGCTGGGTTAACAAGTGTATGTAAGCACAAAGAGCATCCTGCCATGCTTACAACTGTCTCACCTTCCTCTACTCTCACTAATCCAGAGTGAGGCTTGAGCAGTAGTTGGGGTGGAAAGGTGTACAAGCTTAAACTAGTTAGTAGCCAGTTAGAATCCCATTGACTCAATAGGACTTTCTGTTGACTTCAGTGGGAACTGAATTGGGTCCTGAAGGAGATGATGATGCTTCGTGTATATAAATATATTTCCCTCCATGTTGAAAATGGTGACTTACATTTACAATGGCGAGTAAAGAGAAGAAAGCAGTAAATATACCAGCCAGAAATATACAAGACCAAATTTATCCCTGGAGTAACTCTTCTGAAGCCAGTGAGGTTTTACCACAGATGACTTTTACCCATAAAAATAATAAATAATAGTACATTGTAGGGCACTATTCTATTCCCATTTAAATTGGTGGAAATTTTGTTGTTTACTTCTAAGACAGCACGTTCAGACCCATAAACACAAGTGGAAACCTTCTGCAAGTGTTGTCAGCAGTAGTAAGGGCTACGTTCAAATTAATAAATACCACCAGCGTGAGCTACCACCCAAATTTTGTGGATCAAAAAATACCTTCACTGGGAGCACTTAATATGTAATAAATTCTCCTCCCCCCATCAGAACTGAGCCCATGTATGAAACAAGAAAAATGTTATTAAGGAAAAAGGAACCAACAGGATCATCTTGGGCAAACACAGCAACAATCCATGTAAATTAATGATAAGTAAAACACTTCCCACAGTAACCTTGGCAGTAGTTTGTCAAGTTGCTTCCCCTCTGCATGATGAACAGCCACTACATAAATATCCCTTTATCTCATCACTTCCCTCTTCCCTAACATTAAAACCAACTCACAGTTTGGTGTCAGCAAGTAGTGTAGTCCCAGAGTCCCGAGGTGCACTCGGACAAGCCCATCTCCAGCCTATTGGGAAATGCTGCTTGCTGCTGTCCTGAGGCTCCAACACCTACCCAGCAGTTGAGCAGAATCTTTCCCACAAGACAGGAACCATTTTTTCCATGTTTCTGTTCAGTTCCACTAACCAATCAATTCTTAGTTGGTGTACAATGATAGTGACACCCAAAGAAGCACTAGAGGAATTCTGGGTGAAAAGCTTATGCAGATTAAGCTCATTATGTAGCAGTATTTCACTGGATCACTAATAGATGGAAGCAAGGAGCTACTTTCACTTGAGCACTGTCTAGCTGGAATTCTGGATAAACATCTTATGCAAATTAAATGCCTATTGTTCCCCCTTGTTCACCACTAGATATGAGCGGAAAGCTCCTTACCCTCCAAAGCTTCAGGCTACAGGGCTTCCACAATAGTAGTGGAATGACCACAAACGAGAGAAAATGATATTTCAGTTTTAGACTTCCTCGCAATTAGGCCTGAAAATGTTGTTGTGACATTTCTTCTTCTTTTCCTGGACTGTTCAGCCTTCTGGGGATCAGAGCCATTTGTTCATTGTAGATTTTCCTATCTTTCTATCTTCACATATTTTTGATATTTTCTCTCCAGTCTTCATCCCAAACTGCTGTGCAAATGAAACAGTAACTCTAACTTGCAAAGGTGGGGTGGAGCTCTTTGGATGGAGCCAAATCATATTAGTGATTTGGGGGGGGAATTAATATTGGGCTATAATCTAGCCTAACATATTCACTATCTGCCATAAAGGTCTTATGAAGAGCTGTTCACTCCTGGCTGATTCTGGTTAGAATTCACTCCTAGCTAACAGTTCTGAAATGAAACTATTAGATGATAGAGCTTATGGGGCTTTTGAGACACAAATGACCCTCTCCTCTTGGCCTACAGGATGTAAGCTCGATGAGAAACACTATCCTACAGTTTCCACTGGCCCACAATTGGTGTCATTAGTGGATCATCTGCTTGGAAAATCTGCTCTTGCACATCTCTATGGTAAATCTGCAAGGATCATTCCCCTCTATTTGGCATTGGTGAAGCTTCATCTGGAGTACTGTGTCCAGTTTTGGGCCCCACACTACAAGAAGGATGTGGAAAAATTGGAAAGAGTCTATCGGAGGGCAACAAAAATGATTAGGGGGCTGGAGCACATGACTTATTAGGAGAGGCTGAGGGAACTGGGATTTTTTAGTCTGCAGAAGAGAAGAATGAGGGGGGATTTGATAGCTGCTTTCAACTACCTGAAAGGGGATTCCGAAGAGGATGGATCTAGACTGTTCTCAGTGGTATCAGATGACAGAACAAGTAGTAATGGTCTCAAGTTGCAGTGTGGGAGGTTTAGGTTGGTTATTAGGAAAAAATCTTTTCACTAGGAGGGTGGTGAAGCACTGGAATGGGTTACCTAGGGAGGTGGTGGAATCTCTTTCTGTCATAAACGTACAGCTAAGGGTAGCATAAAATCCCTCTTTACCCTGTAAAGGGTTAATTCCTCTTTTACCTGTAAAGGGTTAAGAAAATCAGATAATCCGGGTGGCACTTGACCAAAAGGACAAATAAGGGGAGAAGATACTTTCAAATCTGTGCGGGAAGGTTTTGGTCTGTCTCTCTCGGAGCCAGCCAAGAAACCAGGACAGGAAAATTATATCTCCTTAAGCATATCTAAACTAAGCATCTTGTCTTGCAGAAATAGGAAATAATAGCAGAAAAGAAATGTGTTAAATTACCTTTTGTTTTAGCTTGTGAACTTTCCCTGTGCTAAGAGGGAGGTTTATCCCTGTTTTTATAACTTTAAAGTTTTGCCTAGAAGGAAGATCCTCTGTGTTCTTGAGTCTTTTGTTATTCTGTAAAATGCTTACCATCCTGGTTTTACAGAGGTAATTATTTTACCTTTTCTTTAATTAAAATTCTTCTTTTAAGAACCTGATTAATTTTTCATTGTTCTTAAGATCCAAGGATTTGGGTCTATGTTCACCTGTATCAATTGATGAGGATATTATTCTCAAGCCTCCTGAGAAAAGGAGGTGTGGGGGTTTGGAGGGGATATTTGGGGAAGGTAGGGCTCCAAGTGGCCCTCCCTGAATGTTTGTTTAAATCACTTGGTAGTGGCAGCCATACTAAGGCTAGGAAGGAATTTGTGCCTTGGGGAAATTTTTAACCTAAGCTGGTAAAAATAAGCCTAGGGGGTCTTTCATGCAGGTCCCCACATCTGTACTCCAGAGTTTAGAGTGAGGAAGAAACCCTGACACCTTCCTTAGAGGTTTTTAAGGTCAGGCTTGACGAAGCCCCAGCTGGGATGATTTAGTTGGAAATTGGTCCTGCTTTGAGCAGGGGGTTGGACTAGATGACTTCCTGAGGTCCCTTCCAACCCTGATATTCTATGATTTCTGCAATCATAGCAATAGAGAAGAGACAGGAGCGGCATTTATAGAAAACATCTGAGAAAGTCAGAGGGCTCATATGTCTCCTTACGCCGCATGTGACCATGTGAGAGGCACAATCTAGCACAAGGATTAGGACCTACTCATTCCACAAACACACCCACTGATTTCAGTGGAACCAATCATGGAGTAACAGCAAGATGCCATTCAACATGATTTAGGGTGGCAGAGTCTGGCTCTGTTTTGTCAAGATGATATATTCCGTAGTCTCATCACATATAACTACTAATTTAAATAAGGCTGAAAAATATAACATTTTAGAATTTTTAAAAGTTACACTTCTTAATATTCTCCATGAGGGTCAAGCATTTACAGGATTCCAATACTTTAAATTCCTCAAGAGTAGTTTGTGAACCACAGGTTTTCAAAGTCCCCACCTACACAGATCCTAATTTGCTAAGAAAGCATGTAATTAAAGTACATCTGCCCTCTTTTGCCTGACTACTTTGCATATTGTGATTGACTCCTACCCTAAGTCACAGAGTATCTGACAGTTTGACAGCAATAAACAAGTTCCTAACTTTAGATTTCAAACTGTTTTATACCTTTAAAAACAAAAATAAAAAACTATATGGTTTTGATTTATTTAAGGGCCAGTTTTATCACTTGTACTCACGATTATCAGTCTTTTGATTTCAGTGGGACTACTCACTCAGTAAAAGAATTCTAAGTGGTATAAGGTTCCGTTCAGGACAAGGGTGGTAGAATCTAATCCAAAATCATTAAGATTTGGTTATGGATCAATTGCACAAATGATTCAACAAATTACTCACAATCTCAGAAGAAAATGCTTCTTCATGATATATCCAGGTTTGATCTATCATAGGCAGAACTGGTAGTGAAGGCTACAGTTAAGGATGTCCAACACTTTTCATTATAAGACCCCATTTTCAGTTGCTTGAATGTGCTTATCTGTCCAATCTAGGGGTCCTGTGGAAAAAATAACATGTGATCATGTGATTAAAGGGAGCATCATAATGCATATGCACAAGGGGGCAGAATTAATGTTACATATACAACCTTAACTGAGGCATTTCCTACATGTTGAGTTCTTGACTTAGCAATGTTAACTTTCTTTTCATGTCATATTTGTGTGTATATAAAATAATTATAGACAGCACGGTTGATCAGCAGGGACTGCGGACCCCCTGGATTACCCTCGCAGACCTCAGTTTGAGAAACACTGCTCTAAGTGATGGCAGCCTGTCCCTGCCTGCATATGGGTAGCTCTGCTGCCCAGAATCTCCGCAGTACTAAATGCTGTGGCCTTGCCTTTGACATTCCTGAACAACTCCCAGCCCTGCCCCTGGCACATCCTGTATGCCAATCCTTGTGAGGAAGTCCTCAGAAGACACCCTGTGTTGGTCTTCTTGAAGTCATGTGGCAGGGAAATTGTCCCTTGGCTAGATTCAGTTCTTTTAGGATCTCTTTTTTCTGCAGCAGCCCTCTTAGCCGATGCAAATCACCTACTGATTTTAATGGTACTACTGATGTGAAGATACTGTGCATTGGGAGTAAGGGTATCAGAATCGGTGCTGAAATATATTGCTTCGTTTAGGTATTTTGAATTCCTGTCCTACACCACAAAGGACAATGGTACACATGCATTTTTTTTTAGACATACCAAAAGTTTTTGAACACCAAAAGGTATAGTTTAAAGTTTGTATGAAAGCTTGAACTGTTTTTTTTGTTTACTCATCCCTCATTCAGGTGTGAATTGTCAGCCAAAATATTTATGAAAAAAAATTGTTAAAAAGTACAAAGCTCAAGAAGACTACAGGAATGTCTACAGGTCACCACAGGTCTAACCACAAAAACATGTTACCATATCTGAGGCTGAGCAAATAATTGCTGTTTTGGTTTGATGGCTGAAATGCAAAAATAAAAATCGTATTTAGTTTTCAACCTAAACTGATTCCATCCTCCCTATCCATTTTTTCCTTGCTAAAACAAAACAAAACAAAACCCCTCAAATTTCGTTCAGCCAAATAAATGCACATTGCCAAAATCACACGTTAATTCAATATGACTTTTCAAAATGAAACACTTCCTTTCAAAACAAAATGTTGAAATGGTTCATTTAAAAAATGTCGAGAAACCATTTTGACTTGTTCTAAATTTGTTTCCTTATTTTTTTATTTGGCTGAAACTATTTACTGAATTTGACTCAACTTCTTAAATTATTACAGCTAGCCTAAAACTGGATTTTTCAGCAAATATACTATTTGTCTAAAATCAATCACTCAATAAATTTTCCATCTCTAATCCGGAGGAAACTTAAAATATATTTTCAACAACCACACATATAAACATATAGAACTGTAGCCATAATTCCAGGTGTTTTCGTTTTTTGCATCTTGCTTATTCCGTATGAAATATATTGCTACCACACACCACAGAAATTGAAACATAGCACAATTTAACTGCTTTACCTTCATAACCTACAATTTTGTAAAAGAAAATACATTCAGAGACATAAAGAAAAAAGAAAATATACTTATTCATGAAACACTGGCTCCAAACACATCCAACTCTATTGGACCTAATTGGCAGTAACAGGTATTTATGGTACAGGGTTTTTGCACAGATCTTCTCAGCTGTCTGCTTGCAGTTCTTCATCTGCATTGCCTTGTGTTGCTAAATCGGATGCTTATGCTTGAGATAGCATTAAGGCGCTTATCAGTGTCAAACTCACATGCAAATATATTAGTCTTATACAAAGGATAATCCTTGGCCAGTATCTAGAGATAGTCATGCTAAGATGTGCATTCTTGAATATAAAGGAGGTTTGTTACCCTTTGCCAGAGGTGAAAGTAATATAGAAGACATACTGGTATGGGGGCCCGGAGGAGCCTTGGGTGGAAGGGGTGGGGGTCAGCCTCCCCCAGATAGTCCTTCAATGCTGCCTGGCCCGTGATGCCACAGGCTCCGGCCACTGCCACGGTAGTGGTGGCTGGAACCCCAGGCTCCTTTTAAATCACCGGGTCCTGGGGCAACTCCCCTTTTGCCTCCTTTCCTCCACCAGTTGGTGACCCTCGGGGGGGGGGGCGCAAAAGGGGCTGCAACATTAAAGCGCTGCCGCGGCAGTGCTTTAATGTTGGCTGTGTACGGGCTGGTACCGGCAGCCACTGCTTACCAGTACGCCGTACCGGCCCACTTTCAATTCTACCCTTTGCCCCACAGTAAGTGACCAGGACTATAATGGTGTGACCTGTACTGGTTTTTAGCATGATTCAGATACCCTCTACAGATATTGCACAAGTATAGGGCCAAAAAAGTCCTTGCACTGTTTCTATGTAGTCTTCACTCAGGCAGAGCTCCCATAAGCCAGCTTTGTTTACTACATATGGCTTCTGCCAGGAAATATTATTAATCTTTGTACATAAATGCAAAACATGCAAGGAACAAAATACACTTTATAAATGCTTGCCTATGATGTCATTAGATAAATAATGAAGTCAATGGTCATCTTGCTCAAGTAAGGACTTCAGGATTTGGCCAGTAATGTAATATTCTTTAAAACAGTTTAATCTGCAAAACCCATTGTGCCAAATGCTCCTCTCATATGCAATGATGAACCACCGTTGAAATCATGGGTGGGTTACTGAGGGCATGTCTACACGGAGACACTCAGGAAAGTAAAGACAAATTAACTTAAGGTGTGAAGTTAACATGCATTAGTTAAAGTGTATTGTACCCTTGTGTTTATGCTCTGATTCAGAGTGGTCTTAGTTCACTTTTTTCAGTTTCAAACTAAGAACACTACTTCTGAATGAGAGCATCCACTCAGGGACTTAATGCACTTTAACTAATGTGCATTAACTGCACATCTTTAGATAATTAGGTTTAACTGTCCTACATATCCCCATGTAGACAAGCCCGACTGATTCATTATCTTAACTGAACCTAGGAACTATAGCTTCAGTAAATTGACAATGGCAAATCTTTTTTCTGAATATTATTGGGGATTAGGTCCTGCTTTGAGCAGGGGGTTGGACTAGATGACCTCCTGAGGTCCCTTCCAACCCTGATATTCTATGATTCTATGACATTTTAACTGGAAGAGAAAACAAACCAAAAGGCTTATTTTGCATATTTTGTATGGATCTTCACAATATAATGATCTATCTGTATTTGGTTAGAACTATTTTTTTATTCTTTTTTTATCTATTTTTTCTAGGGTCATATGGTTTATATGATTCAGGTACGTCTTATGCAATTTATATTTTGTTTTAATGTATCGCATTTAATTATTTGTCAAGGCAGGACTATGAGAAGTAAATATCCTTAACATTAGGAAGATTGAAAACCATACTGCTGCTGTAGCAAAGTTACAATTTAGAATGTCATTAAGTTGGACACTTTTTCCAGTTTCCTCCACACTTTCGTTCCTCTTTCTCTCAGCTTAGAAACTTTTGCTCCTTTCTTAGTTGCTGCTTTATTTTTATTCCCTCAGATATTTTGCAGGTCACCAAGGTATCAATTTGATTGAGACATGGTCAGGAAGAATAAGAAAAATCAATTTCGGAAAACCTCTGTTCCCACTCTTTCATGCACATTTTGTTATATCTATTGTAAGCTTTTAAAGTCAGAACCTCTGAGTTTTCTATTGCTAAGTCTTTGTATGCCTTTCCTCCACTCACGCCTCATGTGCTGACAGAGGGCAAGCATAGACAACACCCCAGACTACATATGCAGTGGGATAGACTTCCTTTTGTATTAGCCTATACTTTAGTATTCTGCGTACAGGCACGCAGAATTTCTTACTGCGCACTGAACTATGCCAAAAAGCATAGATTTGCAATACATTACATTTTCAAAGACAACTTCATAAAAAGCTCCAGAGCTGCACAAAACACCATGTTCCCACACTCACCCAGAAATCTTTTCTGTCCCTTACCATACCCAGGGCCAATCAGAGGGGGCCTCAAATTTAGACACATTAATTTTTTAGCATTTGATAAGTTTCGCAACTTGCTTTTATGCGCATCCCTACAGGACCAAAATATGACACACACTCTCAGCTTAGAGCTGTAAATTTAAGCAAATAAGCAATATGATTTGTTAAAAGACATAATTTTTTGTTAACTGATATAGATTGTCATATTAAAGAGTTACAAATGTTCATAAATATTAATAAAAATCTATCGGTTTTGATGGCACAAGATTAGACCATGTGTCTCATTTTTTATTTTTATTATGGCTAGGGGCCTGAGAAGTTGGAAGTGGCCTAGGCCTCTCTGGATCTCTGAGAGGGCCTGACCATACCTAAGGCCTGGTCTACACTACGAGTTTATCTTGAATTTAGCAGCATTAAACCAAATTAACCCTGCACCCATCCACACAACGAAGCCCTTTACTTCGATATAAAGGGCTCTTAATATCGATATCTGTACTACTCCCCAATGAGGGGAGTAGCGCTGAAATCAGTATTCCCATTTCGAACTAGGGTTAGTGTGGCCACAATTTGACGGTATTGGCCTCCGGGAGCTATCCCACAGTGCACCATTGTGACCACTCTGGACAGCAATATGAACTCAGATGCACTGGCCAGGTAGACAGGAAAATGCCCACAAACTTTTAATTTCATTTCCTGTTTGCCCAGCATGGAGCGCTGATCAGCACAGGTGACCATGCAGGCCCAGAATCAAAAAAGAGCTCCAGCATGGGGCCACAACAGGGACTCAACACAGTGCTGCGTGAAACTTAAGGAGCTGAGACAAGTGTACCAGAAAGCCAAAGAATCAAATGGATGCTCACGGAGGGAGGGGCGACTGATGACTGTAGCTATCCCACAGTTCCTGCACTCTCCCAAAAACCATTTGAATTCTGGGCTGAGCTCCCAAAGCCTGAAGGGTCAAAAACATTGTCACGGGTGGTTCAGGGTATATGTCGTCAGCCAGCCCCCCCCCCCCCGTGAAAGCAAAGGGAAAAAAAAAGTTTCTCGCCTTTTTTTCAATGTCACCGTATGTCTACTGGATGCTGCTGGCAGACGCGGTGCTGCAGCGCTACACAGCAGCATCCCCCCTTGCCTTGCCTTGCCTTGCTGGATGCGGCAGACGTACAGTATGACTGGTATCCGTCATCATCGTCCGTGGTGCTCCTGGCTGGCCTCGGTGAGGTCGGCCGGGGGCGCCTGGGCAAAAATGGGAATGACTCCAGGTCATTCTCTTCTTTAAGTTTTGTCTAATGGAGATTCAGTCCTGCCTGGAATATCATGGCAGCTGGAGGCTTCTGCCTCAGGCTGCTCTCCCAGTCAGCAGCACCGCGGTCGCGCCTACCCCAGCCTACCCTTGCTACCAGGGCTCACAATCAGATACTTAGACCTCTACATTTTGCTGCAATAAAAAAATTAAGCTGCCGTTTAGAACTGTCCCCCAACATACATATCCTGGGACATTTTGTATTTTACCAGTGTCAACCAAAGGCCCACACACAAATGGAGATTCAGTCCTGCCTGTGCTTCTATCCTAGTGCTTGTCACAGATTCCATTTTCAGCTATAGGCTGAGCAAGTGCAGAATGGTGGTTCACTCTACTTCGCTGTAAGCCAACCGCCCTCCCCCCCCTTTGATCTCTGCTTGCAGAGGCAATAAAGTCAGTGTTGTTTCTTATTCATGCATTCTTTATTACTTCATCACACAAATGGGGGGATAACTGCCATGGTAGCCCAGGAGGGGTGGGGGAGGAGGGAAGCAACGGGTGGTTGTTGTTGCAGGGGCACCCCCTAGAATGGCATGCAGCTCATCATTTCTGCGGGATGTCTGGGGCTCTGACCCTGGAGCGGCCTGTTTGCCTCTCTGGTTCTTTAGTAGGCTTGCCTGATATTCTAGGCAGGACTGACTCTCCATTAGACAAAACTTAAAGAAGAGAATGACCTGGGGAGTCATTCCCATTTTTGTCCAGGCGCCCCGACCGACCTCACCGAGGCCAGCCAGGAGCACCATGACAGCAGCAGATGGTACAGTATGACTGGTAACCATCTTTTCAACTTGCAAAGCAGCAGATGGTACAGTAGACTGGTAACCGTCTTTGCTAACTTGCAAAGGCAAGGGGATGCTGCTGTGTAGCAGCGCTGCAGTACTGCATCTGTAGCAGCATCCAGTAGACGACTTTATACAATCTGTTTCCAAAAATCAATTTCTGTAAAATCGGAATAATCCTGTAGTGTAGACATACCCAAAGGTAGATGTCTATAGTACAAGTGCAATAAAAGTTAATGTTGTTTCAAGGACTTGGTAGCTACTTCCTGATTATCTGTCAAGGTCTGTCACTGTAATATCTGAGAATCTGGATTGATTGGGAGACTGATGATCAGTATAGAAAAGGAGTCTATCCATGTGGCTGGATATATGTGTGCATCTGGAAGGCCTTTGGTCTACAATCTCCAGTTCAGAGTGAGGAAGAATGGGCAGACCTCATGGCCCTATTAGATATATTTACATGAATTACTGCTTTCTGCCTGCTTTTGTGCAAGAGGGAACACTGGGTCCATGATTTACTGGATGGTTCATCCTCAATACCTCATTATGACTATTGAGAAGTTTTTATTGTGACTAATGTACTCACTGACATAGTATCAACAATTAAACCACCTGGCATCCTCTTTCTCTAGGGTCAGTGATCTGCTCATTTGTTCCTGTTTGTTTACGGAGTAAAAAGATTAACTTTTCCATTACAGGTGTTTCATTATAAAAATCATGTTAAATAATCAAGGTAGTCTGAGGTACATGCACATGTGTTAGTGTCAGATTAACATAGTTCTAATACTGAATAATAATAATTCGATGTAGAAGCTTTAATCGCAAAGGATCCCAAAGCACTTTAGAGACATAACAAATTGATACACAATACAAAGTATACCCAGGGATCTCTTCTTTAGTTACTAAAATACAACCATCTCTGGACAAAAGCCAGTAGCTGTTTCACAGCACACAGCAACACCCCCCAAAAGCTTAGGGTAGGAAGTGGGTGCCAGGACACTCGCATTAGGAACACTACTCTTGCAAAAAGGGCTCTGGAATCACTAATGACCATGAGTAAGTTTATTTCCAATTCAAAACAGAGAATAAAAACTCTGTGGGACAGAAGCTGTCATTTTTTTGACAGCAGGGCCCCCAAGTGCTATCACAGTATAAATAAAATAATTTCCAGTGCTCTTTAAAAATCCTCTGCACCATTGATTCAACACTAACTCAAAACTTTGCCAGAGCAAAGATTTAGCTATGAAGGTAATGATTTAATCTAGTTTCCTGGCCATGAGAAGCTTCCACACATCAAATAACATAGTAGGGACAGGGATTAAAAAGGGTGATAAATGGTGAGCTAGAATTAGTAAAAAGTGACATCTTTAATTTCTCCTGTACTGAGTGCAATTGCCTGTTGCTCTCTCATGGTTCAAAGGACTGAAGGAGAGAAAAAAGATGAGCCAGTGCACTGCATACAGACATGCTTTGTACCTGAGAAAAAATAGATGGAGAGGCTCCTGACTTTTAAGGCAGCTTCATGCCAAAATGTAATTTGGTGGTAGATAAGCAGATATGGTTTTAAAGAGCATTTTGAATTGATTCCCAATTAATGGCAAACTATATTCTAAAGAGACATGACTCCTCTATTGCAAGATAATCATACTTTCTATTAACATCAATCAACAGGATGCTTTTTAGAGTTAATCCTGCCTCTTCTTTCTATTTCATTGATATATTAAGGTAGGACAATCAAACGATTAAAAAAAATCACAATTAATTGCAAGATTTTAAAAAGTTGTGATTAATCAAGTTCAAGGGCACTGTTAAACAATAATAGAATACCAACTTAAATGTATTATAAATATTTTGGATGTTTTTCTACATTTTCAAATATATTGATTCAAATTACAACACAGAACACAAAGTGTACAGTGCTCACTTTATTTTATTTTTAATTTAAAATATTGGCACTTTAAAAAGATAAAAAAATGTATTTTTCAGTTCCTCATGCAACTACTATAGTACAATTTCTTTATCATGAAAGTGCAACTTACAAATGTAGAATGTATTTATTTATTTTACATAGCTACGCTCAAATATAAAACAAGGTAAAACTTAAGTTTAAAGCCTACAAGTCAAAGCATGAAGGAGCATATAGATTCATAGATTCATATAAACTATATACTCCTCCATGCTTTGACTTGTAGGCTCTAAACACAAGGTAAAACTTAAGTTTAGAGACTACAAGTCAATAATGTTTAGCATCTGGCGTGTAAATACTTTGCAATGCTGCTTACAACAGTGCCATGTGAATGCTCGCTCTCACTTTCAGGTGACTTTGTACATAAGAAGCAGGCAGCATTATCTCCCATAAATGTAAACAAATTCGTTTGTCTTAGCGATTGGACGTGGATGTGTAGGCACTAAAGTTTTACATAGTTTTGTTTTTGAGTACAGTTATGTAACAAAAAATAATAGTACTACATTTGTATGGTGCACTTTCATGATCAAGATATTGCACTACAGTACTTGTATGAGGTGAATTGAAAAATACTATTTCTTTTGTTCATCTTTTTACAGTGAATATATTTGTAATAAAAAATATAAAGTGTGTATTGTGTTGTAATTAAAATCAATATTTGAAAATGTAGAAAAACATCTAAAATATTTATCATACATTTAAATTTGTATTCTATTGTTTAACAGTGCTATTAAAACTGCGATTAATTGCAACTTTTAAAAATCTAGTTAATGCATGTGATTAATGCAAAACAAATTAACTGAGATTAACTGACAGCTCTAATTAACAGAAATTGGTAAAATGAAGCTCACACCTTCAGAGTTCAAGTGCTTGGTGGAAACCACCTGCTGCTAGCCTTTTTCCACTTTAAATCTTCTAGCAACAAAAGAAACAATCCGTTTAAAGAGCTCTCTATTGCCAGCCATCCTGCTGCTTTCACTATTTCTTCTGTAATTTAAATGCTTTGTGGACAGAAAAGATTTTGAGTTTTGATATTCACTGTAGTTTCAATTAATGAAGTAAAATCAGGCTGGTAGATACAAAAAACACAAGTGCAGTTATTCAGAGTTCAGCCTGTATTTTTCAAGCAGCTCAGATTTATTTGTGTTTAAAAATTAACCCTTGATCCTGCACCCAAATGCTTGTTGCACATAACTTCATATTTGAAAAATCAGCCTCTGCACTGGGGCACTATTGTTCAGTGCTTGATTTTCTCATAAATCATTTCACACTCAGGAGAAGGAAAGGGATGCTTCCCTTGTACTAATAACTATTATTTTAATTATTATTTCATTGTCCCCAAACTTCACTAATGCTGTTAAGGTGACCTGCAGTGCATCATACATTCCAGAACATTAAATGAAACTATAGTTAAACCATTGTAAACCAGGAAATACATAGTTAAGGAAAAGCAACAAAGAGTTCTGTGGCACCTTATAGACTAACAGTCGTATTGGAGCATGAGCTTTCTGACATGCGTCTGACGAAGTGGGTATTCACCCACAAAAGCTCATGCTCCAATACATCTGTTAGTCTATAAGGTGCCACAGGACTCTCTGTTGCTTTTTACAGATCCAGACTAACACGACTATCCCTCTGATAGTTAAGGAACACACTAGCCCCACCCTTAACTCTGCCCTTTGGAGCCACAAGAGCAACTGAGAATATACTGTAAGTATGTTTCAGCCTGGGCTGCCCTACAGTAAGCAGACATGAATAATAGCTACATATATGTGCCATTTTACATGGTATATTGTGTGTCACAGAATTCTCTCATTCATCTGCATACACTCAAACTTCACTGTGTTAGGGCTTGTCTACACAGGGACGCTCAAGAAAGATAATCCAAATAAACTAAAGGTGTCCTTGCATGCTCTCACCCCAAATTAAAGTGTTTTTAATCAGTTTACCTTAATTCACTTCCAAATCTACTATTAAACAGTAAACTAGCCTCATCCTTGAATATAGTGGTGCTACACCCCACGATAATTATGTATTACAGTGCTGCCTAGGTACCATCTGAGAATGGGGGACCACTGACCTAAGCACTGTACAAACAGAGTAATAGGCAGTCCTCCGTGCTGAAGAGCTCCCCTTCCATCCTTCTTCCCAGGCCAACTTCTTCTGAACAGCAGGTGCCGTAGCGATAGGGGTTCCCCTAACCCACGGAACCTAGAAGCCTCTAGAACCACACTCTATGACTAGAAGGGGGGGTTGCATGCTGGAAAGGTGTAGACATGTAACTTACTGCAAACTCTGTCTACTACAACTTACTCCTGCTTCTTCCTGGGGGCAGGGGGGTTGGAAGAGGGAGAATGCAACTGAGACCTGCCAGTTACACACATCTCTCCTCTCCCCACCCCAGTTCTGCCTCACCTTGAACGAATCCATGGACCCTGAATTTTGTGGTGCCAATATCACCAGTCACAGTGGCAGGACCAGCGCTAGGGTTTTGAGCGCCCTAGGTGGATGGCAATTTCGCCACCCCGCACGCTGGTCCCGCGGCTCCGATGGAGCTGCCGCAGTGGTGCCTGCAGAGGGTCCGGTGTGCCTGTGGGCAGTCCACTGGAGCCACGCTAGCAGCCGACCGCCTGCAGGCACCACTGTGGCAGCTCCACGGGAGCTGCCTGCCGCCCCCTCCAGCGGCGCCCTGACCCAGGGGACACCCTGGGCTGCCGGCTGCTGCGGCGGCGCCCTGACCCAGGGGACACCCTGGGCTGCCGGCTGCCACCAGCAGCCCAGACTCCCTCTTTGTCCTAGCAGCAGGGCTGCTCAACCATTTAAAAAAAATTGGGGGGCGCTTTTTGGCGCCCCCATATCTCGCCGCCCTAGGCAACCGCCTAGTCCGCCTAAATGGTTGCACCAGCCCTGCACAGTGGATAACATGACACAGAGGCAATGCTTCCTTCTGTCCCCACCAAAGTGGGATCCATAGAAGCAACATCCCCCTTCAAATACATAGGCAGAAGGGAGGACACTGTCCAAAGTACTTCCTTACGTCCTTTCCCAGAGGGTTTTATTATTATTTCTCTGTTAGCAAACCCTCCCTCTGTGGCGCCTACAACCTCACTGTTGCTATTAAAAATGAATCAGGAATTACCATTTTCTATTCCTGCATAGGTTCTGTCAGACTTAGTACTTTGTATTGGTCTTATATTCCCATTTTCTTCACTGCAAGATAAAGTAAAGCTCCGCTGTGCTCTGCTGTGATAATTAAAGTCGATTGTGAGTGATTTGATAGATATGACAACAGAGCTAACCGTCACATCATTCCCCTTTATGTTAGATACATGAAAAACTCTGCACTTACTGCCTGAGTTGGGGCTATAAAGGACCCACCTGCCAATACAGAGTTCAGAAAATAGTGTCTTATCAATGCCTACTTCACTGCATAATGCCAGAGATTAACAGGGAAGGAGGGGGCACACCGTTTACTGACAGAGCCCTATCACTGGAATGACAGCATGAGACAGGAACCTGCACAAGAAATACCTGAAAAGCAAAACAAAATGAAAACAGGGACCTGAGGTAGTCAAAGACTATTATACCAGCCTTCTTCATAAGGTAGTGTGCCACAGACTGATACCCTTTGGAACCAGGTGCTTAATAACCTGCTAGACCACTACAGAATAGAAGAGTCTCTGTTGACATCAAGGGATCTTACTTCTGCTTTTCCATATGATGAGCTGTGATATTATAAGAACAGACAAAATACAATGTTTCATTTTGTCTGGGCACTTACATTCATGGCATATGTGCTAGCTAGTCAGAACTCTGGGCACATTAGTCACGGGAAAATATCACTTCTGAAAGGAAGTATGAGTGACAGGGTCAGACACACTGCTAAATCCCTTGTGAATAAGGGTTTAACTCCATTTCCTTTGCCTGCCCTTTCACTGGGGCTCAAGGAAATGGGAACGAGTATCTGGTTGGATGACCGAGGGTTCAGAATGATTTGGGGGAAGCAGCCATCCATTTCCAGGATACAGTATTGGGTTGAATCCCAAGATATGGGATTTTCTATTCATTCATTTTTCCCTTATATTTTGATTAACTGAAACGTGTGAATAGCTGTCTGGCCCAGGTATCTTAGTCAATCTGTGCATCAAGATCAATTACCAACTGTCCAAATGCCTCCAAGGAAAAAAAAAAGTTAGTCATCCCAGCGCCAGCCAACTCTTCTGGCTCTGGATCCCCATCACCAGTCCCATCTCTGTTGCTCAAACCCAGGGCAAGTTGATCAGGTCCAGCCCTGCCTCTCCAATGCGGAGAAGATGTGATGCCAGGTATCAGGCCTATACCCACATTGTGTGGAACCAGAACACAGCATCAAGCTGCCCTGTCAAGATCCAAACAGTGCCCAGGTTGTGAAACACCAAACCCCAGCCCCGACAGGGGAGTCCAGGCTGGGTTGGCACCCTTTGCCTCTCTCCAGCAGCCCACACCAACACTAATCTGCTGATACCCTGGTGCTGGTGTCATGATACAATTCCCCACTCTGAACCTTAGCGTCCAAAAGATGGGGTACCAGCAAGAATTCCTCTAAGCTTAATTACCAGCTTAGAACCTGTAGCGCTGCCACCAACCAGGAATTCCAGTGCCTGGTGCACTCTAGTCCCCCCAAAACTTCCGGGGACCTCCAAGACCCAGAACCCATGGATCTTAACCAACAAAAGAAACCCTCCCCCACCATTGCTCTCCCAAGGCTTCCCCCTCCCTGGTTATCCCGGAAGAATCCTGTTGATCAAACCCCTGAAATCTTAAACAAGAGGAAAAGCACATCGTCTTGATCTCTTCCCCCTCTTCGCTTCTCCCCTCCCAGACTCTCCCTAAGAGACGTAATCCTGGCACAGAAGAAATAGCCCTTTCCCACTCCCCTTTCTCCCACCAATTCCCTGGTGAATCCAGCCCAGTCCCCTGTCTCACCAGAATAAAACCAATCAGATTCGAAACAAGCAACTTTAATTAAGAGAGAAAAACAGTAAAAATTATCTTGTACATTTAATGGAATAGGTAACACAGAGTTTTAGCTAAGGCACGGAATACCTCCCAGCCTAAGTATTCCAAATACAAATTAAAATCTTTCAGCAAAAATACAAATTTGAACCCTTTCAGCCAAATTAACAATTAAACTACCCCCCATCCAAAGCAGATTGCAAATAAAAAAACAAACAAAACCTAACTCGCATCTACCTAGTATTTTATATGAATCTATAAAACCTGTACAGGAGATGAAGAGAATACCTGGTGCCACGTTGGTCCCTCTGACCCCCAGGTAACAACAACCAAATCCTAACAGCACACACAAAACTTCCCTCCACCAAGATGAAAGTACTGTCTCTGATGTCTCTGTCAGCGTGTCCAGGTTTACTGAGCTAGTTAACCCTTTACAGGTAAAAGAGACATTAACCCTTAACCATCTGTTTATGACAGGGACAAGCTATGACTTTTTGCCCAGAACCTGAGATCAAGCCACCCAGCTACAACACTAGACTGCCAATACCTGAGGTCCTTCAATATTATAGGATAGGTGAACTCAGTGGCCTTCAAGTTACAGCTGCCTGAGTCCTTGAAGATCCACCCCATATTTCAAGTCTCACTTTTAAAGCCATACAGAAACCACTCCAACCCACTACCACCATCCATAAATCTGTGGACAGGAGTACTTGGTCCTTTGAATCCCTAATTTTTGGAGAGTTAGGGGAGGGCTCTAGTTCCTGGTGGACCAGGCTGTAGAACAGATTGACTACACCACCTGATTGGTTGGAATGGTCAGCAGGCCAGCTCTTAAGCCCAGCAGCAGCACAGCAGCTGCTCAAATCATTCACCTATGGCTATGATTGCTCCTGCGCCTGCCATGCCTCATTCCAAGGAAATCAGTTCTGACCTTTAGCTTTGGCTCTGGCATCTGGCCTCTGACTCCAGCTCCAATCCAAAACTCTGACTCTTGGCTCCTGACTATGGCTATGACCCTGGGCTTGGGAACCTGGCCTCTGAGCCTGGGTTCTGATTTCTGGCTACCAAATTCTGTTCTAGCAACTTGGTCTGACTCCTGCTCTGATCACTAGGCACTTCAGCCCATGTCCAAGTCAAAATGCACAAGCAGTAACTCTGAAAAAGATAATCTGCTGAACATGAGCTCCCAGTACAAAGCTGTGGCCGAAAGACCTGATGCAAATCCTTGGTGTATAAACAGGGGATTCTCAAGTAGAAGTAGAGATACCTCTGTATTTGGCATTCATGTGATTGCTGCTGGAATACTGTGTCCAGTTCTGATGTCCACAATTCAAGAGGGAAGCTGATCAATTAAAGAGGGCTCAGACAAAAGCCATGGATGGACCTGCTGACGCAGCAGGTAAACAAACTGGCCCGGCTCGCCAGGGGCTTTCCCTAAACAAGCTGCATCCCAAGTTTGGGAAACACTGATCTAGACTAACAAACAGAAGGTTAAAGGGTGATTTGATTATTGTCTATAATATAGGGAACAAATATTTGATAATTGGCTCTTCAATGTAGCAGAGAAAGATATTACCCAATCCAATGGCTGGAAGTTGAAGTTGAAACTAGATAACTGGAATTAGGTTGTTTTTTTTTTTTGAACACCTTCACAATTAACTCAGGGTCATGTTGGGGTCTCCATTACTTGCAAGTTTAAAATCAAGATTGGATGTTTTTCTAAAAGATTGTGCTCTGGAAATTATTTTGAGGGAGTTCTACAGCCTCTCTGTGTTTCACCTTCTCTTCTTAGTGTTTTGTTTTATCTAGTATAGTACATGTAGTTTTCCGTGTGAAAAATTTCACAGAGTTCATTGTTCAGTCCCAGTAAGGGCAAATCTGAAGAGTGGGTGAGTGGTATCTACAAATATCAGGTTCACTACAGTGCCTATTGCATTAGCAGTTTTTCTAACTCTTGTGATATTATTGTCCGTCTCACAATATTTCATATATTCATATTTAGTGCTTTTGTTACAGCCTCAGGATTTATGTGATTTATGTGATTACATAAGACTCTCAATGTACTTTCTTCTTTAAATTAAAGTTTCTAGCCCTCATTTTTATGGAGAAAAACTTGAAAACATGATGCCTAATGGCTACAGCACTAGAAGACAAAAAACTCCAAACTGACTTCAAAATCATGAAATTTAAAAAACTGGACAATCTCATGATTTTTGGGACCAGGTTCATGATTAAACAACACTTGTAGTTGGTGATACTGCATTAGGAACAGCAGTGAAACTTTCTCTTTCTTCCTCACTTTCTCCAACACTTCCTCTTTGGCTTCTGTCTCTTTCTATACCACTCTTGTTCTTTTCTCATGGTTTCACTTAATCCCCCACCTTTTTTGAAATTCTCTGTATTGTTGCAAGTCAGAGTTAATAACGACTCAAGATTGTCAAACAGTCTCAACTGGAATTATTGAATCAAAGATTATCAACCAGAGATTAGTACAGAAAGAATAAATACATTACCATCCTCTGATGTGATAAACAGTTGACTTTGTGTCTCTTCTTCACTGAAACTGGAGGAACATGCATTTTCATTCCCCAACTAAGTTTCAACACTTCTGCCTTATATAGGGTTTTCAAACAAAGAGAACCTCTTTGCCAAAAGAAACGTATGTTCTGATTTCATTTATGTGCATTCTCAGTTTACCTGATGTGTGTGTGAAGGCAATTATTTACAGGTGAGAGAATTAACGGTTCTTTGAGGTAATATCTTTCAGTGGGTCTTTCCTCCTCATAATCATTCTTCTTATCTGTTGTAACAATCATCCGTTACCAGTTTATATGCTCATTCATATATATTAGTAAGGGGCAGTTTCCAAGAATATCTGGAGTTTTATAGACAGACCTACACCTTTTTAGATACAGTCTAACACACAGAATTCCTGAATAGAGTTACTTATCAGTCAAGGACCAGTATTCTGGACCTTAGAATTCAACATACTCTTTGTTAGTATTTAAAGATTCTAAAGAATGGTTAAGATATAAATGAATCAAATATACTGAAAGAAAAAGGATTAAAAGAGTTAATATTTACTAATAATATTGACTATAGAAGAAAAGAAAAGAGCAGCTGTGGCAATGGACTTTAATGATCACAGTGTTGCTGCCTGGAAAGAGCATTATGGCTCCTAGTAATGTACAATTCACAAAGACTATAACGATAGTTGCACATTTTATATGGAAAGTGATGAAATGAAACAGGAGACAAATAAAAACTATAGTCAGACACTTTAGGCTTGATGCTAATCACTTTCATTACACCATAGGCATTCTGTTGCCTTCAGTGAAGTTATCCACAATTTACTCCAGTCTCAATAAGAGGAGAATCAGACCCTACATGTAATTTAAAAATAAGCAATGGAGTTTTGTAAAGGAAAACTTTTACATACATAGTTTGGTCACTGACTGCCTGTAAAGTCATTGGGACAATGAAGGTTTATAGCGTCTGTGGGCTTTGCCCAAACTTTCTATTTGACTTTTTGAAATATTCTCTCTTTTCCATCAATAAGCGTGAATATTACAAAGCATACAGGATCACATCACTCCAGTTTAAGGGAACATAACAAAAAGATAACCAGATTTAATTGTTAGTTCAGCAAATTGTTAAATCATAAAGGAGACAATCCTGCATGGTCCCTAGCTCTTCCTGCTTGTTCCTGGCAAGGGGTAGAGAAAGTCAAGTCTTTATGTAGACTACTGAAATGGATTTATAGTTAAGTAAGGTTATCAGATACCAGTATGATGAGCATGATATAGATATGTACCTCATGTGAAATAGTATTCTGGGAAATCAAAGGTTGTTGAGGGCCTCCAGCATCTCACAGCAGGTGATCAGCATGATGTAGGATTGGGTCCACAAACTCAACCAGTAGATTCTTATCACTCCCCGCCCCCTTCCATAGCTAGTAAGGAGAGTTCTAAAACGTTTAAAGTGACTTTAAAAACAGAATTAAAGTTTATATAATTGGTTAAAAAGAGAAACTCATAATTTTTAGTTCAATTTTGCTTGTCTAAGTGCTACATCTGGCTGTGTTAGTTACACCTTGTAATAAGTATCCAAAAAAAGAGCTGAGTGCAATGTGGCAGTTTCACTTCCCAGGGGTTCATGCAAATAGGGTCTGTCAAATATATTTCGCTTGAGTAAGCAACAACTACGGGGGAGCAATTAAAGCTACAAGTGTCTGATGGGTATACAAGAATGGAGAGATATTATTCCTGATGGGAAAAGAGGGTATAACTACAGTAGTAATGGGAAGAAATTAAGGAAAGACTTTTACCTTTTCACCTCCACTGTATTAATTTGGCTGCCAGGTTTGAACAAAATCTCAAAGTGAAAAGCCAGTCATAACTTCTGAACACCATCTGATGTCTCCCCCTGGCCCCAAACCAGACCAATAAACACAGTTCACATAACTGATGTGAAACTAAAAACATTCCATGAAGTTACTAGGAGCTGCAGGAATTCAGCAGGCTACCCCTAGGGAAAAAAGAGGTGTTCTGTTTACAGCAGAGTGAATGCCCTGAATAGTAATGAATAAGATTCCAGTAGCAATAGTCACCCTAAAACTTTTTTTGCAGCATGCATTTTTCAGATCAAATATACCTTAACAAAAATGGCTTCTCTCGCCTTATTTTCTTTCACACACACATATGCATACACATATACACAAACCTACAACACAGAATATAGATATATGCAGTTTTATGCACTGCATTATAACACTCGTGAGATTATGCTAAGCTTGTCTCTTCATTTTATGCTACATAACACAGTGAGACCACTGCCAGTCCTGCTGACCAGTATTGTCTCGTTGTTTCCTTGTATTCCTGTAAGTCTTACTAAAATTGTAAGCCTTTTGGGGCAGGGACCATCTTTGTGTTCTGTGTTTGCATGATGCTCAGTACAATGGGGTTGTGGAGCATGACCAGGGCTGCAGGTGCTATGAAATACAAATAATAATTTAACAATATTGTAACATAACAAGGGTAGATCAACTCAACATAAATAAAATATCAGTGTTTGGATCAGTGGAAGTAGATCCAAGGCTGGCCTTAAGCCACTCAAATGGGGTCCCCGTTATGCATTCATGGGTCCCTCTTCCCTGTACTTATGATAGGTGGCTGTCTGAAATGAAGAAAGAATAGCTGTGGGCACATGCGGGGGAAGCTGAGAGGAAAAGGACAGCCGAGACAGGAGTGTGGAGGCAGAGTGAGAAGCTTCCCATCTCTGACTCTGTACAGGGCCCCTCCCTTCCCAAGGACCCCCGTGACGATCGCAGGTTCTACAGCATCTCAGAACTGGACCCAAGCATGTGAGACATCTGCTACAAATGACAAAGACTAATTTTTATTGTATGCATATTAATTTAGCTTCAGCCCCTTCTCCTTCATCTCCTGCAACCATATTTTTCAGCTGTGATACAGCCTATTTAAAAAGTACTCCAAAACTCTCAGTAATAGTGATATTATCTCAGAAAACCCTAACTAAATCTCAATGCATTTTCTATTTAAACCATTCTAATCTTACCAGCTGATCTATATCCACAAAGTCCTTAGAACACCAAAACATATTAACTCAGTGGAGGTGGGTGCGGGGTCCAGCTACCCTTATGGTGAAATGCAAGAGAGCAGAGGAGTTAGAATATATTAACATTAATATCAGCTACATCATTTATGGTACTGTGCTTCACATCCCCTCAAGATCTCATTGCCTTCTTAGTTTTCTGGCTTCTCCCAACTGTATCCATCCACTGCAGCCTGAAGGCAACACAAATCATTGGGTCAAGACAGGACACCTCTGCCCTGGGCCCTTGACTGAGGCTGAGAAGGGGAACTCTTTACTGTAAAGCTGCCTGCTGGGACGGGGAAAAGCGGCCCTGCACTGGTACCACAGGGCTTAACCTTTCCTTCCTAGCAGAGGAAGTCATGCCCCCGAAGCTCTGCTGGGCATGCTCCAACTGGAGAACAGGTATAAAAGCCTGCAGAGCTGCTCAGTCTGGACTGACTACTAGAGGGGAAGGAAGCATGCTGCCAGCTTCCAAGGAGGAACAGCCTGTGCACCAGGATCCGGAGGCCAGCCAAGCCAGAACATATCCTGATGCCCAGACGGAGTACGTCACAGAAGGGGAACAGATGGGAGGACCCCTTGAAGTGGAGAACCCAGCGTTTATGGTGGGAAGTGACCCAAGGGAACTTTAGAGGCAAATGGCCTTAGAGCTGCATAGATGCTTGGTGTGTTTCAGGCAGATCACTGCTGAGCTGATGGCAAGGGGAACTTGCCACTACCAGGGTGCTGGATCGGGACCCTGTGGAGAGGGCAGGCCCAGGTCCCCCTACCACCACCCCCACACACTATGGGGATTTTATGGACTCTGGCCATTAGGTAACACTGGTGCAATGTAGGGAGCAATTTATATGAATCCTGGCCATTGGGCCACACGGCCCTGACACTTGGGGAGAGTTACTTGGACTCTGGCCACTAGGCCGCACTACCCCGCTTGCGAGCGAGATTGTATGGACTCTGGCCATTAGACTGCACTGTTCCAATGTGGGGAACAATTTATATAGACTCTGGCCATTGGGCCACACCACCCAGACATCTGAGCTGAGTTACCCTGACTCTAGCCGCTAGACCCACTACCCCAACCAAGGGGCGAATGTGTGATAGGAGGCCATTAGGCCACAACCGACTGCGCACAGAGAGACGGGCGCATGAACTTGAGAGTTGCAAGGTTCTGACACCTCATCCCACCCCTACCACAAAGGGGCAGGATGGTGCCAGACCCGCCACACTGCAGTGACTCAAGAGTGCAATTACCAACCCACAGGGAAGACTGTTAGGACGCAGGGCACAAGCCCCAAATTGGTTGTGAGTTCTACACTTAGACTTCACCAATGAATTATCAAGCGTACATTCGTCAGGCACTATAATAGCCTAAACGTGGAGCCACTGACTGTCCCCTGGAGTACTCTGATTTGCCTCGCCACCCACGTGAGTGTGCCTTTGCAACTTTGTACCTTACATTCAGAATCACAGTAATATTCAGGACCAGTCACTTCCCACAGGTCAACTGCCCTTAGATCTCAAACCTAAAACAAGGCTTGTAGCCAATCCTATAATTAACCATATAAAGATTTATTAAATAAAGCAAGAAAACAAGAGTAATTTACAAGATTAAATAAGATACATTCACAAACGAGTTCAATCTTAAGTTTCAAAAAGTACTAGAAGGTTCTATAATAAGCAAGCTCTATATGTCCTTTAGGATTAACCCAGGCTAAGCACTGGGGATCTCTTGCTTCTGCCTATTAAACCAGCCCCCCAGAGTCCAAGCAGCACTGAGAGCATCAGTTCCTTCTGTCTGAGGTTTTTATTTTGCTCCTATCATGTGCTTTGAGCTGAAAACTCAGCTGATGAGAGGAATCCACTTGCATGACTCACCTTCACAGAGTGAAGAGCAGAGAAACAAAGTCTTTTTGTCCCCTTTCCATCCCAAAATAGTACATCTGGTGTAAATGGGCCTTTCCTGTTGGGCAGTACATAATGCTTTGTTGAAGATCTGTAATTCGCACTAATTAATCTATTTTCCATCTGGTGATTTACTTAGTCACAGAGGCTCAAAACATAAACACTTAAATATTACCTTACAGTATGAGATATCGATGTTATAAGTGAGATTGAATGCTTGTGAGTTGCTGCATGTACTAATAGAGTCTAAACACTTTTATGTAATTCTAATACCTATATTAATAATATTAACACACAGGTGAGCCAGCCTGATTCCAGCTACATATTAGTCAGTGTTTCACTGAGGCATAGGGACCTAGGCATGAGCAGGTACATTTACCCATTAGCTCCTCTCCTTAGAGATTATGGAGTTCTCCTCCTTTGAGGATGTCTGCATGAAGTTAAAATAATTGTTTAAAATTAAAAATAGAAAATGGAAATTTTGGAAAGAAACACTTTGTTTAACAGATATAGTCACTCTTCTCATAAGTGAAACTAGAGAAACTGGTTTTTCTGCAAAAGAAAATGAATTACTTACCTCCACCCTCACCTCACAATCCCCTCTCACTGATCGCTTTACCCTGTCCATCAGCATAGTGCTATCTAGAGAGAGAACCTTCATTATAGTTCCCAAGACTTGCTTATCAAGCCCCACCTGATAAAGGGTGACTAGACCTTCTTCCAAACCAGTTTTCTCTAGTTACACACAAACACACATACATTTGGACACCCTGCTTTCACTAGAAGATGAACTGTTGAGGATCAAGGACTAGAGCTGCGCAAATAATGGAGGTTATTTTATATTAATTTAATTTGATTTGATTCAGAATTGCCAGCCAATCACAAAAGTTTTTGTTTCAGATTGAACTGAAAATTAAACCTTTCAGTGAATCAAAAATTGTAAAAAAAAAAAAAAAAAAATGCAAATTGGGTCAAAAATGTTTTTTTTTTATTTAACTGTAAATTCTTCATTTTGATTTTGGACACTTTTCCTATTTCTTGACACAATACTCCAGCTGAGGCTTAATTAGTACAGAGTAGATCAGAAGAATTACTTCTTGTGTCTTGCTTACAACATTCCAGCTAATACATCCTAGAATTATGTTAGTTTGTTTGTTTTTTGTAACAGTCTTACACTGTTGGCTCATATTTAGCCTGTGATCTATCACTCACAGATCCCTTTCTGCAGTATTCCTTCCTAATCAGTCATTTCCTATTTTGTAGGTGTGCAACTGATTGTTCCTTCCTAAGTGGACTACTTTGCATTTCCCCAGATTGAATTTCTTCCTATTTACTTCAGACCATTTTTCCAGTTTGTCCAGATCATTTTTAATTTTAATCCTGTCCCCCAAAGCACTTGCAACCCCTCCCAGCTTGATATTGTCCGCAAACTTTGTAAGTGTACTCTCTATGCCATTATCTAAATCACTGATAAAGATATTGAACAGAACCAGATCCAGAACTGATCCCTGCGGGACTCCACTTGATGTGCCCTTCCTGCTTGATTTGAACCACTGATAACTACTCTCTGGAATGGTTTTCCAACCCATTATGCACCCACCTTATAGTGGCTCTACCTAGTTTGAATTTCCCTAGTTTGTTTATGAGAAGATCATGTGAGACAGTATCAAAAGCCTTATATATACCACATCTACCACTTAGCCCCACCCACAAGGCTTGTTACCCTGTCAGAATTTACTCTTCTTCAGAAAAGACCAGATCTGGTAGATGGTAGGGATGGAGGAGGAGGTGTTGCAAAAAGGCCATCCTCTTCTTTCCTCCCACCCCAGTGCCCTTTGGAGAGGATATTGACACTGGAAATGCTAGCTTGAAGCTGGTTTTGCTTTCCTGAGGCACAAGACCTGTAAGTGGATCCATCCAATGCATAGGGCTGGAAGTGAGACTGAGCCTTATGTCTTCTCCCAAAGCACAAGGAACCAAGCAAAATCTGCCTTTTACTTGGCAAGAAAAGGTTGTAAAAATAAGCTGTTTGTTGTCACTAGTCAGTAACTCATCAGCTGCAAAATTCTCAAATTAACAACCTTGTATTTTCTTCTGACTTAATGGAGCTGAAATAGCTTCTCCATTCTCTTTTGTAAAACAAATTCATATTTTTCTTGCACTGAAATATGCAAATCATTCAACAATTTGACTCGATTAGCAAAAGGAGTAAGAAGTTGATGTAGATTCATTTCTGCATAGAAATAATAAATTGTTGTCTGCAGAGGGCAAAGGCTGTCTATGTTCTGCAGAATCTAATTTGCTAAGCTTTGCAGGTTAGACCAAGGAGACTGAATACATGTGAGGTTGTTACCAGTTTTCTGTTCTCTCCTTTTCCATAAATGGATGCAGGATAAAACTATTCAATTAAGATAAGGTACTGTATATTGTTCAGAAATATATTATGTCTTTTTAAAGGTACATTTCTGTGTATTCTCATCTCCTTTTTGAAGTTTTCTTTGCCTTTCTTTGAGGGGATGGCGGTGGGGGGAGGGAAGGAGCCAAGATGTTCTGGTTACCAGCTCTCATTAGCTCAAAAAGATTCTTTGTTATGCTAAAAGTGTTTTAAAAACATAATATATTAAAATATGTTGTGTACCTCTACTGACCCCTGGCTTCAACAATAGGACAAATATATCATTTTTCTATTGACAGTGTTAATCCTCTCCTTCTACTTTGATAGCTAAATATACCACAACCATTTTGACTGAAGACAGAAAATAGAATACCTATTACAATATAGTTAAGCTGTTATATTAAATAATGCATGGTTCATGAATAAAGATAGACCTGCCAGTGGAATCACTCCTATTTCTGATATCCTAACCCCCTCTATGCAAATAATTCATTAATATATAGAAGAAAATATATTTATGAAATGTTCCATATTTTTCCCACCTGCAACTCCCCTGCAAGTAAGATATCAATGTGCGCCCACCTCCCCATTATCATAGTATCTGAGCACCACATACACATTAGTTAATTTGTCCTCATAACACCCTTTTGAGGAACAGAAGAATTATCTTTTATAAGTGAGGATCAGAAATACAGAGAGAAGTCACTAGCTCAAGGTGACACAGGAAGTCTTTGGTAGCGATGAGAATTAAACCAATTCTTGTGTGTCCCAGTCTAAAGCAAGACTCTAACCACAAGAACTGGAAAAGCACAACAAGTTTGAGCTCTTTGCAGTCTACAATAATTCCATGGCAATCTACTGCTAAACTATAGCTATGATATGCACCAAACTGCATCACCTCTGGCGCTTTCACCGTTACGGTCTGTGCAGTGAATAGTGGAGGGATTGCACCCTTGCCATTGTAACCTTCTAGTCCCAGGAAAAAAAAAGATGTTACTTCTCTGTTCGGGCAAAATCCCAGAAGGGGTTTAACAGGTAACATTACAGAGTGGGAGAGAAATGAATTGTGTATGGGGGTTGAAGTGCCTTACTATGTCAATATCTCAGGCAGAGCCCAAGCCTGTAAAGCAGTCAGACATAACACAAGATCCACCTTTTTGTGAAAGCTTTCCGTCTAGGGTAAGTCAGATAAATGTGAAAAGAATACCGGGAGATTGTCCATCTCCAATGCATCCCATCTGAGTCACTGCACTGGTTTCATGGAATTCACGGTTTTTAAATGCAATCCCTATAAGAGAACTAACGTCAGTCAGTGCCACTAAATAGCAGAGTCTAGTTGTCCTATATGGACAACGTATGCTTTCATTTAATTGTCTATATGCCACCTGGATAGCATAGTGATAGTCAAATTACAAAAATCAGTGTGATTAGCTAAAATCCTTTGCTCTGAACAGTACTTTTATTCTCTCAATGCAATGGCCATTAAGGTCACATAAGGGAGTAAAATACTTTCCATAAAAGAAACCTTCACAGGAAGCTTGATTCTGCAAGGTGCTGTGCCCATTGACTTCGGGGGTTGTACTGCATCTTGCAGAGCCAAACTCCAAGAAAACATTAAGGTTGTGCCACACAGGCAGGTCTGGTGCAAGGATGTTTCGCGCCCTGGGTGAAACTTCCACCTTGCACCCTCCAACATCCCCAAGCCCCTGCCCTGAGGCGCCCCCCCGGCGGCAGCTCCCCCTCTCCACCCTGAGGCATCCCCCTTCAGCAGCTCCCCACCCTCCGCCCTGAGGCACCACCCCGGCCCAGCTCACCCCTGCTCCACCTCCACCCTGAGCACACCATTGCTGCTTCACCTCTCCTGCCTCCCAGGCTTGCGGCACCTAAGCTGATTGGAGCTGCAAGCCTGGGAGGTGAGAGAAGTGAAGCAGCCACGGTTTGTTTGGGAAGGAGGCGGGACAGGGGTGAGCTGGGGCAGGGAGTTCCCCTGCATGCAGCCCCCCGCCCTTACTTGCTGCAGGAGGCCCTCCCTGCTCTCCCCTGATGCAGCTCCCTCCGCCTAAATGCTGGTGGTGACTGGGTCGGCCGAAGATCCGTCCGCTGTGGTCACTGCCAAAGAAAATGCCGCCCCCCAAATCCTAGCACCCTGGGCGACCGCCTAGGTCGCCTAAATGGTTGTACCGGCCCTGCACACAGGTAAGCACTCAGACTCAGAAAATGCCAATGGTATAGTTGCATGCACAAACTTAACTTATCCTTGTGCAGGAAAGAACCAGCCATGGGGGGAGAGGGGACAACTAATCTAAAAGATTTTAGTACTTTTTTTCTCTGGGTCAGGTCTCAGTTCTTTTCAGCTTTCCTTTTCCTTGCCTTCCCTACCTATGGGCTGTAATAAGGCCCAGATCTTCCAATATGGAGTTCAAATAGCTGGGCTAAGTCTGGACAGTGCCCTGCGAAGAAATGATATGAAAAAAATCCTCCCCACTAGTCTGTATGGCAGCTGTGTAACCAATCTAAGGCTGCAATAGCCACTCTGGTCATAACACATTCCCTATACAGGGAGTGTATCAATGTATTCATTCCTGTCCTGCGCTGTTTACATTAGTAACTTAGACAGAGCCCCTCACAATGATACCTGAACTGCTGGGCAGCAGTGGATCCTCAAGCCCACATTTTCCAGCCCCTACTTCTTTCAACACAGGAAAATGGCATATAGGGAGCTGCTGCATAGCTCTGCTCCACCAGAGGTTATGCAGCCCCTGCACAATCCCGAAAATGCTGCTTCCAACTGCACATCGGTAGCACACCAGGTCTGCAGCTATGAAGCCCTGTGCACCCATGGTGGGTTCATTCATGAACAACTGGTACCAAAATGGGAGGCAACATCTATCCTGCTTACAATCAGAGGAACAACATTCTTTTATACCAGGAGCTTTGCAAGAGTATTAGCAGATTACAATCTCTCCTTGTGGATAGCATTTGATAAGAAGCACTATTACTGGAAAAATGTATTTTGGATAGTAAACATTAAGCCAGCAGTGGATGAAAGATCACCTTATGCAGTGAATAACCATCACTAATTAAAAATCACCAGGTCCAGGGGCCACAGCCACTAATTATTCAGTTTGTTTATATGTAGTCTCTAAAGCTTCAATATCATGCAAAAAAACCCACACACTATTTTAGTAAGTAGGCTCAACAGTTAGTGTGAGCACCCTACAGATATATAGTTTACAAGAGGTAATTTAAGCAATCTGCATGGAAGAATTAATGAATAGAAACACATGGAATCTGTATAATTTTTAATCAGGTAGAGTAAGTCGTTTTCCATGTTGCACAAACAGAAAAAGGTAATTTAAGAAACAATTAGATGGCACCCTGGGGTGAATAATGCATGAAACCAGAATTAATAATGGCCAATATAACATTTTTTAGTTCCCATAATTGTGAGTGCATATACAAAGTTAAGTAAAAGGACACATATAAATTAGGCCCTTCAGTATGATTAGCTGTTACAAGCAAATGTGATCATGACAGAGCAGACATTTGGTTCAGGAAATAAAGGGGCTGCAGAAGACTTAATGCATCCAATATTAAACAATATGTTCTCCAGACTACAGGTAGACTTTGTTAGTTGCATAACTTTTTAATTTCTACTTTGAGAAAATGTTTCTGTTCTTTCTCTGTCGTTCACTAGCCTTTCAGCATTCTGTAACAGAATGCTAACACAATAGCTGTCACTGAGAAAATAATCCTAGGCAATTTTCTACCAGATAATTCAACCTACCATGTTATCTTCTCCAGGGGAGTGAAATGGCAACATCGCAGGAGTTTAAATGGCGGTTTTACCCAGTGGAAGATTATTTCAATTGTGAAGCATCCCTCTGTAAAAGGTTAGAAATCCTACAGATACTTTGCATTCTGTCAACACCACAATATGGTGATAAAAGTAAAGTTTAAATAGCCTTTCCAATTATCAAATGGCACAAAAGATACTAGCATAAAACTACCAAAGTCTGCTAACTTATCCTCCCCTCAAAAGGAAGCTCGGAGGCTCAGTATTTGCTACTCTGACTTGCATACACATGACTATATGATTTTGCCTCCCATAAGGTTGAGTAGATTATATTTCATTCTTATCAGTTATTCAGGAAAATCTTTACTTCAGAGCCTATTAAAATCTCACACACACCAAAAAAAACAAAACAAAAAAAAAACCTTTTAGACATTTTTATCAAATCACTATTATTAGGAAAATTGGTCTTATTTTCAAAAAGATAATGTAACACTTAATTAGAGTTTGTGCTTAATGAACAAGATCCACATTCCTAGATACATACAGTGAGCAGTCAGTTACACATACGGTTCAAATCAATTGATGATTTCTGTTAAAAGAGAAAGGTTTATCAAAGTGCACAAGAGGGGGGAAAATACAGGAACGTTGAAATGGTCAGTCAAATAAAACCATTAGAATCATCCATGGATTTAAACTCCCACCTTTAAATAAAAAATTTATTTGTGCTAAAACCTGACAGAGTTGAGTTGTTATCTTTTGAAACATTTAACTTGGCTGACCTCTCTTAAAATAAACAAATATTTACAGCTCAGGAAGAGAATGCTTATTGACATCCCCCTTATATGGATAGCACTACCGAAAAAAGAAAAGTTGTTTACACTAAATTCATCTTTAAGTAACCCAGTTCACCATTTTAATTTGCTTCTCTACTGCATTTTGTACCAGTTTAATTGTGGTTACATTCTGTTACACAACGACCAAGCAACACCATGTTGTTGGGTTTTTTCATAGTATTGGAGGGGGCATTTTGTAAACAAGATTGTTTATTCTTATTATAGCATTTCAAGTTCGATCTGGGTACTAGGGTTACCACCTTTGAAATGCAAAAAGACAGCATGCCCTCCCAGGAGACAAGCCTGTCACAACCCCACCTCAAGGCAACTGCGCACCATTCCCCCCCAGCCGCCCAAAAAAACAGCCACACACGCATACACAAGTACATATATTGCCATCCAGCTCTGAAGGCAGCACCGCATTGGCAGCAGCACAGAAGTAAGAGTGGCAATGTGAAAAGTGATCTGTCAATATCATTTTTCAAAGCAGACTTAGTGCCCCATTGCCAACCTTACTTCTATGCTGTCACCCCAGAGCTGACAGCCGGAGCCCTGACACCTTCTAGTGTGGGACTGAGGGGGGAAGGAGAGCCTGAGCTGGGTGGCAAAGCTCCATTGTCAGCCCCACGGTAGCAGAGCTCCAGCTGTCCCTTTTATCCCCACCTCTTGGGTGTGCACGGCCCTTTTGCATGAGCCCCATAAGCCAAAGCTTTTCAAAAAAAAAAAAGCACACGGGTCGCACCTTCCTTGACACATTTCCATGCCTTCCTTGGGAGGCCCACTCCCTGGTTTGAGAACTGCTGATCTAGAGAGAGAACCCATATAGATAAGATTGATAACATTGCAAGTCTCCTCACTTTCGCCTGAATCAAACCCTCTCTCACACATACATGATGGTGGGCAGACAACTGGTGTATTTTTAAGAATTTTAATCTGTTATCACTTAAACTATGGAAGTGGAAACACTGTAGCACTTTTAGCTGGACACGAAAACTTTTAACATTAGATACCTGAACGTATTGTGATGATAATGCAAAAATTTAGACCCAAATTAAAAAAAACATAGCACGTTAAATGGTATTTCTGGCAACTGACAAATCCATAAAAAATGGCCAACCTGGTCAAATACCAGCTAGTAGGTAACCCTATTGGGTACCCATATGGTGCCCATGGCCACTGTATCCAAGTATCTCACAATTAACTTCACCTTGTAATACATCTGTGAGATAATTATCCCTGTTTTAAGATGGGGAACTGAGACAGAAGGTAAATGATTTACCCAACATCACACAGGAAGTCAGAAGTAAATATAGATCGCCTGAGTCCAAGTTTGGCATCTTAACCATAGGGCAGCCAGGTGTACAGTTTTCAACCGAAAAGTCCAATTGAAAAGGGGACCTGATGATGTCCAGTCATATCTATTGACTGGACACTCAAAGTCCGGTTACTGTGGGCAGGAGAAGTGGGGAGGTGCCAAGTCTTCAGCTCTGCCAGCCCCTACTCAACCAGGGCCATCTCCTGCCTGCATCTGGCAGCTGCAACTCCCAGCCCTGGCTCTGCAGGCAAGTCCCTCTCGACCCACGCAGGGAGGGGTGAGAAGGGGAAATGCAGTGAGCAACGGAAGGAAGAGGAAGGAGAAGTTAATGGGGGGCCTCAGGGATAAGGGGCAGGGCAGGAACAGGGCCTCGGGGGAAGAGGTAGGGCAGGGCAGGGATGGGTCCTTGGGGAGAAGGAACGGGAAAGGGAAGATTCAGGCATGCCTGCTGGAGCGTTCATTTTTTATATGTTACAAAGTCGGCAACCCTACTTTACCACAGGACGGTATTTTTTCCATAAACTTGTCCATTTAAGTGAAAGCAATAATCCAAAACGAGGAGGGAAAAACCTGGCAAGCTGTTGTCATGAGGAAAATGTTTTATAGAGTTCCCTTATTTCCCAACACGTCTAACCCCACCATATGGTTATCATCATGGCTGCCTTGGGGACTACATTTCCCAGCTGGCCCTGGTCTCTGATTTTGAAAAGACTTGCTGGAACCCCAGCAGTTTGCTTCATCCTTCACCACTGAGGGGAGAGATGAGCTTCTGGCCAGCTTGCCAGTGGAACTCTGGCATCATAGGCCAAATACAGCAGCATTTACCACAAGCCCCTCTGTGACTGTAGCTTCTGTCCCACGGGTATTTTTAAAGGGGCAAATCAACAGTAAGCAGGCTACTCGCGCCCCAGAATAGTCAAAAGTTTTCAGATAGACAATTGGGTCCCTATAATATGGTATATTGGCTAGTTAGCCCAAAACCTGAGGGGACTCGCTCCTGAACTAAGCAGCCACCCTACTGCAAGAGAGCACTGAATGACCTGCCTACCACGATTGGAGCTGCATCTATTTTGCTCCCAAGTAGATTTTCCCCTTTATTAAATAGCCTTTATTGAGGGCTATAGTTGAAGTTAGCATGACATTTTTCACTCCTAGTCAGGTTTTTACAACCTAAATTCAAGCCATTCTAAAATGTACAGAGCCAAACTGATTTATACCGTATAAAAAGATCACTCTCACATCAACAGTGTTGTAAAGAAAGTAGGTCAGGGCAGAATTTGGTCTACCATGTTCCTTGGATAGGTCAAGCTTCCATAGCCCTACCAGTGTGAAATAGTTACACCTCGCATCTGGCTGAATGTCAGGAGCCATTAAATTAGCTTGAAGAAAGATAAGCTAGAGCAGAGATGAGACTAATACAGATGTTTTTTTCTGGCCCTTGCCGGGAGACTGAAGTAGCTCATTTTTCACTGACAGAATGGCTGCATACCAGAATGTTTAAACTGGAGATTATAAATCTGAATAGATTTGTCTTTACTCACACCAAAAATCATGCAGCACACAGAGTGGATACCATGATTTAAGAGGCCAGTATGGATTATAGAGTCAAGGTGAGTGAAGTAATATTTTTATTGGAGCAACTTCTGTTTGTGAAAAAGAAAGGCCTTTGAACTACCCAGAGCTCTTCATCAGGTCTGAATACATGGATTGAATTCACACAGTAGTTTATCAGAGCCTAGTTCAGAAACTCATCTGAAAAAGATAAACACTGTCACAATTACCTGAAAACATCCATTTTTATTTATTCCCAAAACTCAAAACCATAACCCATATTACAACTCCATAGCCCAGCTGGAGGAGTCAGAAACAGATTCCAAACAAAGTTATGGAAATCTTTCCAATCTGATGGCCCCTTACTTGCATCAGGAGACTAGGTCATAGGTGACCAGGCCTAGTGGTCAGAGCAGGACTCATGCCTAGCGGTCAGAGTCCAAATGCCAGAATCAAAGATCAAGACAGAGGCAGAGCCAGGAATCAGAGTCAAGTGTCAGAACTGGATGACCTGAAGTCAGAGAAGGTAGGAACAAGGCCAGGATAGGATGGGACAGGACTGGGGCAAGGGCAGAATCTAGGCTGGAGCAAGGTAATCACATGGAGGTGGAGAGTCCACTGATGTATGTATTGAGCCACTGCTGTACTTCTGCAGCTGTTGGACTTCAGAGCAAGTCACCTGACTTCCTTAGACAATCAAGAGATTCTGCTGTGTCCCAGCTACACTCGTTGTTGCCTGATGACTCGGCAAGCACAGCTGCCGGCCCGCATTCTTGACAACTTGTGCTTTTTTAAGCACTTTTATGATGATTGCTGTATAAACATTACTATAGCTGCTCCCCTGAGGTGTGGCTCAAGTGCCTCCCTGGTGCTTGCTGCTTAAAGTGACTTCTCCCCTCACCTCGCCTGGGTTGGTGTGGTAATTCAGCCTCCCAGTCCCAGACCTGAACTTTAGCGTCCACAATCTGGTCCTGTCCCAAACCTGGACTTTTGCGTCCAAAAGTCTGGGGGCTTACCTGAAACTCCCCCAAGCTCACTACCAGCTTGGGTATTTGGGCTGCCACCAGGTCAGGTAGTATTTACTTTAGGGGGCCTGATCCCCCTATTCCTCTCTCTGGTGTCCAACCCTCCCTGGGTGGACCTCCAGATTCCAATCCCTTGGATGCTTAAAAGCAGGGAAATACCCCTTCCCCCTCTTATCAGGCTTGCCTCACGGCTAACCTGTGTGACCAAGAAACCAGCTTTTCTGCTCCCTCAGGACAATGGAGATGCAAAATACCCACAGCTGGGCTCTGCCACCCCCTTGCTCCAGGAAATGGGGAACTGTAACCACAGAGAACAGAGAGAATTCTTCGTCTCTTTCCCCGTAGTCTGCTCTTTCCCTGACCCAATAGGAAAATAGCCACAGCCTGGCTTTTCCCTTTGCCTCCTAGGAAAAGAAATTTCACCAGGTTTAAAAGAAAACTTTATAGAAAAAAAAGAAAGAAAATACAAACAATAATCTTGCATTAAGAAACTCATACAGGCTCTGCTTATAAGAAAATATGAAGAACAGTCTGATTTAAAAGATGCCCATTAAACCAGTCCAACCAATCCACATACATGTAAATACAACCACAGCTCCTATAGACCGAATTGCTGGGGGTTCTTTTACTCACAATGTTAGGAGACACTTGGAGATAAATGCAGTTAGGAGGAAGCTTGTTACACTCACAGCCGAGAAAACAACAAAAGACACAGCCATCCACATCTATTTGTACAACCCAAAGTCTCATAGCCGAATTGCTTGGGGGTTCCTTTGTACTCACAGACTTTTGGTATAATATTTGAAATAAGAAGGAGTTAGGAGGAAACCTTGTTTACTCACAGCCGAGGAAAACAAAAAGACCCTGGTATACAAATCCCGCCCCTGACTTAAACACCAGTTCTCTGATTGTCCTCTGGTTTCCCCCGCCCTCCGGTGTTTGGTTACCCTTTCCAGGTAAAAGAAACTTAACCCTTACCTTACCTATCTAGTTTATGACAGTTGGGTCCTGGGTCTTTTGTCACATGCCTGGTGCCTTCACCCATGGTGGCTCCTCACTGGTCACAAGACCCAAAGGGTGCTGTCCCTGGGGAAAACTGAATAATGCTGTCACTGCTACAAAGGAGTATAAAACCACAACACAAAAAACAATACACTACTCAACACAACCCCAGCAAGAAAAACGCACCCAAAAACCAATATAACACAGGAGTTCTTTACTGGAAGCAGGAAATAGGATCTGGGAAGGAAAGAGATAAGTAACTGTTCAGTGATAAAACATCAGCAAATCAACCACATTCCCTACCATCTCAGTGCTTCCCTAACTCCCAGATCCCTCCATGAACTGCCTGTGGATATGGGAAAGTGGTGACATGATATATCTTGACTTTAGCAAAGCTTTAGATACGGTCTTCCACAGTATTCTTGCCAGAAAGAAAGTTAAAGAAGTATGGATTGATGATGGACTATGAGGTGGATAGAAAAACTGGCTAGATCATAGGTAGTGATAATGGCTCGATGTGTATGTTGGCACCGGTATCAAGCAGAGATGCCCAGATGTCCTGGGGCTGATTTTGTCACATCTTATACAATGATCTGGATGATGGGATGTATGCACCTTCAGCAAGTTCACAGTACTCAAAGTGCCTTAGACAAATTGGAGGATTGGGCCAAAAGTAATCTGATGGGTTCAACAAGGACAAGTGCAGAGTCCTGACTAGGACAGAAAGAATCCCATGCACTGCAACAGGCTGAGACCGATTGGCTAAGCAGTAGTTCTGCAGAAAGGAGACTGGGAATTACAGTGGACAGAAGCTGATCTGAGTCAACCAATGTGCTTTGTTGCCAAGAAGGCTAAAGCATATTGGCTGCATCAGTAGGAGCATTGCCAGCAGATCCAGGGAAGTGATTATTTCCCTACTATTTGGCATTGGTGAGGCCATATCTGGAGTACTGTGTCCAGTTTTCAGCCCTCATTACAGAAAAGATGTGGACAAATTGGAGAGAGTCCAGTGGAGGACAATGAAAATGATTAGGGGGCTGTGTCATATGACTTATGAGGAGAGGCTGAGTGAACTGGGATTGTTTAGTCTGCAGAAGAGAAGAGTGAGGAGGATTTAATAGCAGCCTTCAACTACCTGAAGGGTGCTTCCAAAGGGGATGGAGCTAGGCTTTTCTCAGTGGTGGAAGATGACAGAACAAGAAGCAATGGTCTCAAGTCACAATGGTGGAGGTTTAGGCTGGATGTTAGAAAAAACTATTTCACTAGGAGAGTGGTGAAGCACTGGAATGGGTTAACTAGGGAGGTGGAGGAATCTCCATCTGTGATAAATGAAGGTGGGTACTCCCTTTTATAGACACCCAGCCAGCCAGTTAGCTATAAAGACCCTATTGGTGGCTGTTCTCTGCTTGCTTTACCTGTAAAGGGTTAAAAAGTCTCCCTGGCTAGGTAAAAGAAAGGGAGTGGCCACCTGACCAAAAGAGCCAATGGGAAGGCTAGAACTTTTTAAAATCAGGAAAAACTTCCCTTTGTCTGTTGTTGTTCTCTGGAGAGAGAGAACAGAGCAGGACATGGCTGGAGCTATGCTGTAAAAAGCTTTAAAACAAGATATGAAAAAGTATCAAATCATATCTCAGCCCTACTTATCTGAAATCCCAAATATGTAAGTAATAAGGGACGATCTAGGAAGACGTGATTAGGGTTATTTCCTTTATTTCTTTTTGGCTTGTGGGCTCCTCTTTGCTAATCCCAGATGCTTTTGTTTTTCTTGTAACCTTGAAGCTGAACCTTAACAGAGCTATCTTGATGCTTAATTTTTGTAATTGTTTCTTTTAAGATCTAGCAAAAAGCCTAATTTCCAAATGTATTTACTTTCTTTTGGGATTTAATAAAATTTACCTTTTTTAAGAACAGGATTGGATTTTTGTGTCCCTATGAGGTTTGAGCATATATTGTTTAATTAGCTGGTGGCAACAGCTGATTTCCTTTGGGTTTTTTTCTCAGCTCTTTGCAGGAAGGGGAGTGAAAGGGCTTGAGGGTACCCCACAGGAAGGAATTCTCAAGCGTTCCTTCCTAGATTCTCAAAGGGAGGGGTGGGAATTTTCATTTGGGTGTTGGCAGCATCTACCCATCCAAGATCAGAGAGAAGCTGTTACCTCGGGAGTTTAATATCAGCTTGGAGTGCCCAGTATTAATTTTTAAAATCCTTGTGGTCCCCACCTTCTGCACTCACAGAGCCAGAGTGAGGAATCAGCCTTAATACCATCCTTAGAGGCTTTTAAGGCCCAGCTTGACAAAGCCCTGGCTGATGATTTAGTTGGGGATTGGTCCTGCTTTGAACAGGGGGTTGGATTAGATGTCCTCCTGAGGTCTTTTCCAACCATAATCTTCTATGATGATTCTTGTACCTTCCAAGGCAGATGGCATGCTGAAGATCATCCCAGTGATGAGTTCTGCAGCTCTGTGAGCACTGGCCAGCTCAGACAAAACAAAACACAAAAAAAGGCTTCTCACTCCGTCTTTGCCCCTGCATAGTGCAGAGGCCTCTCTTAGCTTACTGGTTGGAAGTCCTATGGAGGTCTCAGCTGGCTCCCAGGAGCTAGCACTGGGTCAGATCTCTGCCATTCTCCATATTGGTCTCTGCAGGGCTGGAACTGCCTGACTCCTGCAACTTTCCCACAGCAATTCAAATTGCTCCCTTTGTGGGGCGGTGGAGTTAATCTGAGAGTCCCTGAATTAATCTGCTTCTTTCTCAGCTCCCAAACACAACACTGAAACTCAAACTAGTCTCTTTGTCTCTGTCTCAGGCTGTCTTCTTCCACTAAGGGCTGAGCAGCCCTGCCCCATCTTTGAGGGGCCCTGTAAATTGCTTGCCCACATCACCTCATGCAGAAGCCTCCCTTTTGGCCTCAGCAGGAATTTATGGTCCATTCTGTTCTCATCTCTGACTCCAAGAATGCTGGGAAGTGGTGTCGGAGCAATTTGGTAGTCATTATTGTTGTAGTCCAGTGGGTAGGATCCCCCTAGATGCTCAGACCTGAGTTCCAGGAGCTGGCAAACTCCAAGTGAGGATTACATTACAATAAAACGAGCTGTTTTCCACTGTAATGCTCAAGGTTGAAAATATGTAGCTATACTACTAAATATTAACAGATACAGCTTATTAACAAGTATCAGAGGGGTAGCCGTGTTAGTCTGGATCTGTAAAAGCAGCAGAGAATCCTGTGGCACCTTATAGACTAACAGACGTTTTGGAGCGTGAGCTTTCGTGGGTG
>NC_133773.1:108884421-108938123 GCF_003597395.2 Chelonoidis abingdonii
ATACCTGCCCCCGGAAATTTCCACTACCTGCGTCTGACGAAGTGGGTATTCACCCACGAAAGCTCACGCTCCAAAACGTCTGTTAGTCTATAAGGTGCCACAGGATTCTCTGCAGCTTATTAACAGTATCAGCAAAGCATATACCAAGTAGTATGTCATTCATCTAAAGCTCAAGTACTCTATTTACATAGGAAATGGTTTTATATAGTACATAGAGGAACAGAAGAAAAGATATACTGGTCCCCCTCCCCCAGCCTTCAAGTCGCTGGAGGCAAAAACATCTGTTACATGAAAACACAACGGGCACAATCAACATTTTTCTACCATTTAGAAAGTAATACACACACACACACACACACCTGGTTCTAGTGTGTAGCTCTTCAGGGCTGGGACAGTCTCTAATTTTCTACACTGTCTAGCACACTGGGGCTAAGGCCGCTATATGCTACCCACAGTACAGATAATAGATCTTAATAATACTAATGCTAATAAGAATCATCTCTAATATCTGTGGAAACTCTCACAATATTTTAAAGTGTGAACACTGTAATATGTAAGTACCATACAGAACCTTTGATGCCTGCATCTTGAAGTGCTATAGTGTTCCCAGGAACTTCATACTATAGGTAGGCAAACAAAATGTGGTGAATAGTAAATTTACTTTAAAAAATGCATTTTGTGGGGCTCCAAAGCTCTTTGTGAATTCAGGTAGAATTTGGTGAATAGTTTCATCTGAAAAAAGTCTGGAAAAAACATTGGCAATTTTTAAAGAAACTGTGGTGACCTTTTGTTTTGAATCGACGTTTGAAATATTTTGCCCCACTTGAACAAAACTTTTTGATTTTTCATGTCAGTGAGAAAAACCAGAAAAATTCAGTTTTGATTCAAAATTAATCATGCTTTTTTTAAAAAAAATAAATAAATTTCAGTTAAGTCACTGAAATGAAAAATCAGTTATTCACCCAGCTCTACTTTATCCTCATTTCTTGCTGCACATCCACAGCCATAAAGGAATACAAACATGGAATTTCCCTGACTACTGGTTTGCATATGTACGAGCACTAGGCACGTTTTTAAAAGGATCAGAAAACTATCCTTGGATCATAGTACTTATAAAACAAAACTCAGCAGACAGGATTAAGTCACCTCCGTAACACAAACAAATCAGCAGCTATTTGGAGATCTGTCTCAAGGCCCCCACTTCATTGGTAAATCAGGTGTTTCTATTTCTGGCAGGGAAAGCAAACCACTAGCCTTCAGAACTTCTCTTTCTCTTCTACTGCCACCACTTCCAGTGGCAGGACCAGAATGGGAGGCAACATGTGGCAACATTTCTACTTCCTTTTAGCTGGGAGTCCTGATATTAGAATCATAGAATCGTTGGACTGGAAGGGACCTGGAGAGGTCATCTAATCCAGTCCCCTGCACTCACAGCAGGACTAAGTATTATCTAGACCATCCCTGACAGGTGTTTATCTACCCTGCTCTTTAAAATCTCCAATGATGGAGATTCCACAACCACCCTGGGCAATTGTGGATTTTATATTCCTAAGGGTGGCCCTGGCCAAAGTTTTGATATCATCAGATGGTTAGCAAGAAAATCAAATATAGTCTCTGGAAGAAGAAAAAAATCATATCTACCCCAAAAAATCAATGTAGGGCTTAATCTGAAGAGGTAGCAAAAATCCATGTAAACGAAACAGTGCTAGTATACAAGGATATTCAAGGGTGAAAGATTTCTGAAAAAAGCACTGATCAGCATGTTTATTTTCTTCTCCCTAGAAGAAAAAATTATTATATTCAGTGAGTAGCTCACAGCAATGCACAGAAGCTTGTCATTATCATACACTGATTGCTAGTCTATCTGACAATTAGCCAATGAAGTGCTTTTATCAGGGCCATGTTTCTTTGTCTGCAAAAGCATTCTCTCGTAGCTTATTTCTGAGACAGCTGAAGTTTATCACTTGATGATCGGAACTAGATTGGTGCCATCTGCACTAACAGCAATTCAGGTAACATCAAAGAAAAGCTACTTGTTAAATACGTATGGGTGGGATTTTTGATAACTTTCAGTGCTTAGTACCTGTACAGTAACCACACTTGTATGCATTTTTCCCAAATAAATTCTTCTGATCCCATGTACTTGCTGAGTGTGGAAGAAACGCCATGAAAGCCAGGATGGATGGATACTTCACTTACAATCCCTGATGTATCGTCAATTAGATGCCATATTGGTATGGGCTCAATGAGCCTATGGGGGAAGGGATACCTCAGTGGTTTGAGCATTGGTCTGGTGAAGCCAGGGTTGTGAGCTTAATCCTTGAGGGGGCCACTTAGGGATCTGGGGCAAAAATCAGTACTTGGTCATGCTAGTGAAGGCAGGCGACTGGACTCAATGACTTTTCAAGGTCCCTTCCAGTTCTAGGAGATAGATATATCTCCTATTATTATTAGACCTGAAATGTGGGAGTAAGGCAGAACTGCTGTGGACCTCTGAAGTTCAGAACATGTTTCCCCAGGTGTGCAGGGAAGTGTTCCCCATACTAATTTAGCAGGGATCATTGTCCCTCTTTCAAATCTGGACTACGTGAAGAGAGGTTTATAAGTTTGCTACTGCCTCCAGGCTAATGGATTTTGTCCTTTAAGTCAAACGGTAGTGCCTCCTCATACTTTTAGATTCAGAGGTGCTGGATTCAATACATTTTTGATTCACGTAGTCCAGATTTGAAAGAGGGACAATGATCCCTGCTAAATTAGTATGGGGAACCCTTCCCTGCACACCTGGGGAAACATTTTCACTAACTCAATTTCTTTTCTTTTTATATTTGATCATTTTTGGATATTGTACTGATACACATACACCTTACTTTGTCCAAGTTGAGTAGCGAGGTGTGAAAACAGTAGTTCCCATGAGATGATATACTATAGTGTATAGAAAGAATTCTAGGATAACTCCCCTCTTTCTCACAGCTTATAGATAGGAAACCATGCAATAAAAATCCAACATACATCTTTCAACGGAACCTTCTAATAGCACAGTCAGGATTCATTTTGGGATGAAAATGACTGTGACTTTAGTGGTACAAATATTTCTTACTTAGAAGATCCTTTTTTTCTGGGAAAATAAACAAAAGTTCCTGGAAATCCTGCACTGAACAGAATATAACAATACATTGATATATTTGGGATCAATAGAAAAAAATTAAACAATGTCCTCTGTAAAATTAAACTCAAACTGCAGCACAAATCAGGTACAACCCGCTGGGCCAATAGCTATCTAATCTATCTATATTGTTATTTCTAAGGTGCCTATCACATTGGTATCTAAGCACTAAATCTTACCAAGAATCTAAATTCCTAATGCAATGCCTTTCAAACACCCCACAAAAACTGATCTGAATATTTGCCTACTGTGACTAACACCAGACTGTTTTCTCAAAAGGGTACAGGTTAAAGAATTTAAATAAAGGTCATATTCAGTATGTGGATATATAGTAGAACTCATATAGTCAAGGAGAGAGAGGAGTTACTTCTTTTTTCATTACAGCCAGTAGAAAGATAATCAAAATAAATAAAAGTATAAGTATTTTTTCTTATAATAGCATCAGATCTTATTCTGCTTGTGGGTCCTCAGGGTGGAATACATCCAGGTTTCTGGCCACATGTTGTCAATTTATCATAAGCAAAATCTTTGTTCCATTAGGGATCTAAAAGTGAAAATCTGCCCTCTAAATTTCACTCTTACAGAATATGCAAAACACATATTTTGTGCCCAGTCCTTATCACTGAACTTTTAAACTCTGAAGAAGTATCTTTTAAAAAAAAATCAGGACTAGAGAATAGTCTAGGAAACATGCTTTCAAAAAGCAGCTGTTTTTCAGCTTAACCAAGAGCTTCCCCAAAGTGATGAGAACTGTAACCGCCAAGCTCCTACTATGGAAAATGTCTTTGATAGTATCACAGAGCCCATCTCTAAATTATGCCTGGCTACACATCAGATTCAAAATTCCCATGAGCCAAAAATTTTGGATTTGGGGAGTTTGCAGTCAGCCATGCTCTGAAGCTGCTGTATGATGGGCCAGAGAACAAACTAGCCTCCAGCAAGTCCCAGGGAGAAATAGCAAAACCAGCATGGTAGACACTATTGGAAGTGTACAATATATGGGAACTCAATAAGGATTAACAAGAGTTTTGCTCCCTCTTTCTCAAGAATCCACAGATAATTTCTACAGCACTGAGACAGGATAAAACAATTTAGAACGGTCAGTACTTGCAAAGAAAAATAAATGGTTAAGGCAAACTGAGCACTATCATTACTCAACTTTAGGGGCTAACTCCAGCCTTCTAACAAACACATATCAAAATTATAGCTATTCCACAGCTCAAGCATAGCAATGTGTATGCATTTTCCAGGCAGGAGTAATAGTTCACAAGTGGTTTTATAAAACAAACTCAATATATTAATTAATTAATACAGAAGTGACAGTTACATATACACACCAAGCATTACAGCTTTAATAGTAGTTTGACAGTATTTCTCAATTACTCAGAGATGTGTGTGTGTGTGTTCTGTTTAAGGAAATTAGAATGACTCCAGTGATATGCTTCAGTGACAAGATGTATGGTCAGCAAAGAAAAACCTTTAAAAAGAAATAAAAATATGTATAATCAGCATAGAAATGAAAATCCATCCATTATCCACTGATTCTATCACCGAAAGGGGCTATAAATAGCATCAAATAGAAGTCCAAGAACAGTGCCCTCTGGCACAGCATTTCTGAATCAGTGAAAACAGTTGAGTTAGGACCAGAAACCAGCTGAACTCTATATGTGAGATTAGAATCAAACCAACTTAATACTTAAACAGAATGTCAGGCACCAGATCTTAAGTGAACTAACAGGATAGAATGATAAATGATATCATAGAGATAACTAATAAGTCTAAAACGAATAGAAAAGTAAGACAGTCATTGCATTAGCTGCTTTTAGTAGTATATCACTGGCAGACCTTCTAAAGTTTCAGACCATACTGTAGCAGTGATTTGGTTTGAATCGTAACTAAAATTTCCTAGCCACACAATGTGCTATAAGAACCATATGCTATGAAGGAACCACATTTCCCAAAACTTTTGGCAAATAACAGCAGCTTGCTTATGATATGAGCCTGAAATTTAATTGGCTACATTTCAGGTAAAATTAAATTTTTTTTAAAGACTAAATTTTTTTCACTGTGAGATGTTTTCTTATTTTTCAGAAATAAAGTGATTAACAAAATTCAGTCAGACAATAATTTACACATCCTGTTATAAAACATGCATTTTGAAATATTAGTATAGTATAGTAGTAGAGCCCACACATACATGCCTCAGCTGAAATTAGGGCTCTGCTGTATTAAATACTGTGAAAATCATATAGCGACTGACCCTAAGAGCTGACAAAATAAGGGAGAAGTGTAAGACTCCATGAAGTCTACTCAGGACTTCATTGTTTCTGTCAATTTTACATGAAAGGTACTCTGATACTAAGATGATGGGTCGCAATATAAATAAGTAAGCTAGACAAAGGGTAGAAGGGGAAACAGATGCAGAAAGGTAAAGTGACTTGCCCAGCATTACACAGCAAGTTAATGATCAAGTCAGTAAGAGAACCAGCATCTCCCAACTTCCAGTGCAATTCGCTAGTCACTAGACTAGCCTGCTCAGGATCACTGATAGCTACTAGAATGGGAATGACTATGCAAAAGAGATTAGGTAAGGTTATTATGAAAATGACTAAATCAAAGCCTGTGTTAGGCCTCTAGATGTTTCCAGAAGCTCCTGCAAATTCAAAGTTCAGACAATTAATAAACACTGTTGTGCCATCTCTCATGATAAACCTGATTCCTGTGTGATTATCAAACCATTCCTTCCCTACTTTGATTGATGGCTACAGTAGAACTTGAGCCTGCAGTATTTACTTAAATATATATAAACTCATGCAAGTTTGGACTTATTAAGGATTGCAGGAATATCTCTTATGGAAATGTCCTATAGGATTTAAAAGGAAATTAAAACCCATTAGGCTTGGACCCTCCTATAGAATTTAACAGAAAATTATAGTCCTGCCAGAGAATTACTACAGGGTGGTTTTTATTAAAAAACAAAACAAACAAATAAAAAAAAACCCTCTATAGAATGCATCTAGTCCTGCATTAAAATCTACAGGTTTGTAGAGTGATTTTATAGAACTTTATTTGTTGATCCTTATTAAATTTTATTGGACTTTTCTAAATTGTTTTTTAAAAAGCATGGGGCCCTTAGGTTCTGCTCTTAGCACCTCTCCAAATTCCATCTGCTTTAGGGCTACATTCAGGCTTTTCCTGTGCAAGTATGCTTGGAGTAAAGGGGATTAGGAAGCTTCTTTCTCTCTTCCTCCCTTATGGAAAAGTCCTATAGAATTTGAGAGAGATGAAGCAAAAAAGACTCTATAGAAAAAAACTATGGAATGAGATATAATATGTAATTATATAATATATAATAGCTTTTTTGATCCATTCTGTAGAAATCTGTAGTGGGGATATAATTATCTGTTCAAATATATAGGATGCTTCCCAAAAATCTGTAGGAAGGTTATCACTTTCCATTAATACTATAGGATGTTCTATAAGGGATCCCCCAGTGCACCCACACAAGAACCAGGCAAAGTGTTGGCACTAGGAGTCTCTGAGCAAGAGGAGAGATGGTTAGCACACTCCACAACATGTACTTGCCTCTGCTCCCCCAGCCTGTCTGCTAACATCTGGAAGCAGGCACTAGAGGAGCCTTTACTCAGCAGGCAGGGCCGGCACTTCCATTTAGGCGACCTAGGCGGGTGCCTAGGGTGCCAGGATTTGTGGGGGAGGCATTTTGCCGGGAGGGCGGCAGGCGGCTCCGGTGGACCTCTCGCAGCCGTGCCTGAGGAGGGTCCGCTGGTCCCGCGGCTCCGGTGGAGCATCCGCAGGCACGCCTGCGGCAGGTCCACCGGAGACACGGGACCAGCGAGCGGCAGAGCGCCCCCCACGGCGTGCCACCATGCTTGGGGCAACAAAACGGCTAGAGCAAGCCCTGCGCCTAGGGCGCCAAAAACCCTGGCACCGCTCCTGTCAGCAGGTGACTAGGACTCTATAAACTCCACACTAGAATTGAAGGGGATAAGAAGCAACTCTGGGCCCAGGTGACCCCACCCAGCCGCACCTGCAGAACATGCTCCAGATGGAAATGGAGCTTCAGAGGGATCCAAGAAGGGGCCTGATAAGGCAGGAAGAAGGACATACCCTGAGAGCTGCTGAAGAAGGTGTTTCAGAAGCCTTCACCTTGAGAGGAAGAGCCTGCCTGCTGAGCCCAGAGGGGCTGAAGGGCCAATTCGTCCTTTTCTCTTTACTACTTCACAATAGACTGGAAAACTTTGACAAGATAAAGTGAGTGGTAGGAAGGGGCCCCAGGAGGCAGCCTTAAGGAACTTTTGGTTGCTGGACATTTGGTAGCCCTTACAGCACCCTGAGCCAGAGCCCAATAGAGGAGGAGGGCCCGGGCTCCTGTACCAATCCCTCTTACTAAGGAGGACACAAAACCCTCACCTTCTAGACTGGAGGGAAGGAAGGGAAGTATAAATATCTTTTGATGTCTGCTGCTGGGATCAGCTGCTTGTGGAAGTCAAGAGCTGAACCCCATATCTTTTTAGAAACCCCATCACACCAGTGAGAGATAAACTGAGTGGTATCCTGACTAGAGAGTCAGGTAAAGTCAATAAAAGACAGACTGGAACCAGCTAAGAAGGTGGCCCAGAGGAAAGCATAGAGACGCTAACAACAAGAGGCTAACCCCCTAACCACTAGGGAATACCACCAACAGAAACAGTCATTCATGCAGATATCATGTAGTGCTCTCTCCTCCATACTTCTGCAGGCAATGTGCCCTTCATAGTCAGCACCTCATAGCACCTCTGCTTGGCCGTTATATCTCTAAAATGCTTCTAGAGGAGCAAGAGCAAAATTTGACCTGTGGTCTTCAGTATGTCCATGCACCTGCTAGTCTCTTTCAAATTACCCAAATACTAACCAATGCAGTTTCTTTTCTCTCTCCTTCAAGCTAAGGCTTTGCTTCCTGTGCACTGCCTGAGACCAGTTTCTCATAGGAGACATAGTTTGGCACAGCAGTGCAGTAAAAAAGGCAACAGGATAAATTGTCCATGATGTAAATTAGAGTGTTGCAATCCAATCACATCCCCATTAAGGTCCTCAAATGAAACCTCCTACTGAGATAGAAGCTATTGGATTTCCATCTGTGTGTATCTTGCTGTCGGTGGCTATTGTTTAAGTAACATTGGTTTGTGTTACTTTTTTTTATTCAGTACATGTTGGTGCCTGGTTAAACGGAAAGAAAATTGCAGTATTAAGAGAGTAGTATTTTCACAGAGTCATGTGATGTAAACTGCTAATTCAAAACCCAAAATATTGTTAAAGTGTCTTTATTTAATAGCAGGCGATTGCAAGCTGTAATTTGCAAGCTGTAGTTGCAGATGGCAATGTTTTTCTCTTTTCAGCAGTATAGTACAGTATTTACTGCAGAGATCCGCAGACAATGAAATACCAACTGCGAAAGAAATACTCATGAGTAATACAAACTATTAGGTTCCCACAGGCGTCCAGCTTGTGAGCTACCTGCCAGTAATTCACAAAATATAAACACTCAGTGAGATATTAAAAACAGATATCCAGTTACAGAGAATGGCTCTTTTAGACATTTTTAGCACTTTTGATTACCAAGTATGCTCCCAGTCCAAAACAACAGCATTTGTTGTTTTTCTTCATTTTTAAACCTTTTGGATTGAATACATTCATTTCCCAGTGCATGTCTGGAAGCCCCAGTCTGAATTTTAAAATTGGCAGGCACACTCACTGGAAAAATGGTATGTGATCAGGCACGTCTAGCATGCTACACTACTTTTCATATGTGAACACATGACTAAATGCCAAACGTGTAGATTATCTTCAGTTTGTTAAACCAAATTTCTCTCTGGCTTTTATTTCATCTTGTTAAACAACTCATTAATGTTTATTCTGCAGAAAAAAACAATTAGTTAACATTGTCTATTTAACAGCATTATATAAAACATTTAAATACTGTATTCTGTAGTGCCATCTAGGGGATTTAAAATAGAGAGTAAAGTGCTGAACTGATAAAGAAAACAATAAACATTAAGAAATCAGTTATGAGTCCCAGGGTAATTTCTTATACATGTCCTATAGTGTTTGGGATAATGTTTTGTATTACAGTGGGGATATTTGAACAAGGTCACAGATGGTGGTGTATCTGTGGAATGCATAAATAGGAAAAGATGTATTGTGCTATGCTCATGCTTTATGGTGCAATACTTCACAAATGCAACCTTGAAAAAACAGTTTTCCCAGTAAAATCAATGTCAGGCACTAAAACTGGATTTAGAAAAAAATGTCCAACCTCAGGTCAGTTACCATGAAATGGATAGGATGTGTGTATACTAAAGGCATGATTAGACAGGTTCTTTGATAAAATTACAGCAAACTGGAAATAATTCCAAAGAGATACTGATGCTTATTTCAAATCTCAGCACTATTCAAATTTTTTAGTTAAAGCTTCTTGAACTAGATGCCACTGCACAGTAATTTCCAATGCATCGAGTAAATCAGCAGAATGAATGTATTTCATATTGTGTTGAGAGTTGACATGATTTATAATCTTTTTAATCATATTTGTATTCTGTGTTATTAAACAAGCCAATTATCATATTTTCTTTGCTGGAGGCTCTCTGTGCCAGATACACAAGTTCACACATTAGCTGTGTCATTCTTCAAAGGGTGTGCAGAGAATCTAGAGCCAAAGCACTGCCACATGCAGATATATGCACATACCCAGCACATACAATACACTTCCAAAACTCTGGAATCTTTCCATGCAGCGCATAGTAAGAACTAGTTCATAAACATCACACATAAAGAGAGAGAGGGCAAGTCTGTGCCAGATCCCCAGATGGTGTCAATCACTGGAGCTATGATAATTTACACCAGCTGAGGACCTGGCACATACTGACATCATCATTCATACTGAGTGATGATGGTAACGGCAGATTACTGTCCGTCAGTTACAAAGAGAAACCAGGGCCCAGTTTATCAGTGGGATGTCAAAATGGCACTTAGGTAAGTTAAACAGTTACTTGGGATCTTTTAAAACAATTTTTGCTTGTTAAGATGGGCTTTTCAGAAATGCCTATGTGACTTAAGAACACAAAGCCAATTGATTTGGGTGATCTCACCCTAGATTTGCCTAGAGGTCTCTGCTTCTCATGCTTTTCTTCAAACTTTGGAAACCTTGTCATAGACACTAGCCCGATTTGTAACCTTTCTCAGTCTCCATGACAGCGTTTGAGGTAACCAAAATGATATAATACTCCAGGGACCTGGTCCCGAGTCCCTTTTTCAGGCATAACTTTCATTGACACCAATGTAGAATCAGGCCCCATCTGAAGTTATATCTTTGTCTCATATAATATAATTACAAAGTCCTCTCTATCATACATGTATAACTAAATATTACCTTTATACTAAATCCCGCTGGCTGCACTATGATGTGGCTGCCAGTCCTAAGCCTAGATAAACTGAAAACAAGGCTAACTACAGCCTTCTTAAACAACCCACTTATTAAAGAAACAGAAGCAGGCTTACTATTCCTGTAAAAATGGCTGCTCAGCAGAGAGAACTGCTGAGCCATCTCGCTGCATGAAGGCTCTTGGTGAAATCCAGTCTCTGGAAAGCAGGACCCCAAAAAGTTTGATGCTGGCAGCAAGAAAACATTTCAAAGCAGGTTACTGGAACATAATTTCAAACAGATCATGAGGGAAATGGAAAATGATAGACTCAAAATCTTGGGCATCAGGGAGAGCAGACAGTCGGGTGCACAGAAGAAACATCTCCTTTATTCAGATCAGAGTGACAAAATATACTCCGAGGAAGTAGCACTCATTATGACAGATTCTGAGGAAAAATCATTCATCACCTGGGCATTTATCAGTCAATGCATCATACACTACAGTTTCCAAACCAGATTCTTAAAGATGTCAGTGTTACAGCATATGCTCTGACAGAGGAATATAGCAATGAGGATAAAGCTGAGTTCTACAATTACCTCCAAAGGGTGGTTGACAGCATACCAAAACATGACTTACTCCTCGTGATAGGTAAAATTAACACTAAAGTAGGGTGTGACAACCAACAAATGGAAAGAGCAATGGAGAACATAGGCTGGGAATCATCCACCAAAATGGTGAAAGACTAATTGAATTGTATTTGGTGTCCAATTTAGTTCTTGCAAGCAAACACTGTGTTTTCACAAAGGCATAGACAAAGGAACATGGAATTTGCCAGATGGCAAAATGAAAAACCAGATTAACATTAGCTCAAGATTCAAGTCATCTGCCCCTGTTGTAAAAGCATATCAAGCAGCAGACGTCAGCTGTGATCACAAACTTTGCATTGCCAAACTGAAATTAAAACTGAGAAAGATCAATTTTAATCAGAAAATGGTAAGGAAAATCAGCAATACAAAACTGAAATCCAAAGAGTACCTTGAGAAATTCCAACTTGAATTAAAGAACAATTTTGAGGTATTGCCAGAGGCAGGGGAAGGTGAGACACAGACTGGACCTGAGGAAAAATGGGCAGTGCTCAGAAACAATGTAATTCAGTCTGCAGCAGTCAGAGTTGGATATCAGCATAGACAGATAAGCCAAGAGACATGGCATCTCATTGAGGAAAGAAAAGTACTGAAAGGAAAACTCCTGAAAGCTAAGACCAAAGATTGGAAAAAGCAAAGGATGAGTACAAGAAATCAAACAAAGCAGTGGAATGCAATGCAAAGAAAGATAAATGGAGATCTGTTGAAGGCCTAGCAGCTGACACTGTTTGTATGATAGGAAATCACAGGGCCATTTACCATATGACTGTGCCGAAATTTCAAAACACGAAATGGGCCGATAAAAAGCAAAGATGGAAAAATGCTTACAATAGGAAAACAGATGGGCAGAGCATTTCAAAGCCATCTTCAACAGCTCCAGCCCCACTTCAGAACCAGATTTTGATTAAACAGGCAAACCTGCTCAGTTTGATGTTAACATAGGTCAATAGAGATGTCAGAAATAGCAGCTGCAATCAAGAAGCTGAAAAATAAAAAAGCTGCGGGAGATGATCAACATACAGCTGAAATGCGAAAAGCACTTGATACCATCACCCTAACAAAACTGACAGCGCTGTTCAATGAAGTTTGGAAAAAAGAGACATCCTTCCCCACTCCCCAACAATGGAGAGTCCCCTGAAGAGAGGCATGATGGGAAATGCCGAGTTTGTGAGTCCCATCAGGAATAAGAATGAAAAAGGCATTGAGCTGCTGGGTGCTGTCAGGAGAGCAGTAGATTTGCACGTCCAGGAGCAGACATTTAGGCACCTTGGGGTCTTCATGTGCCTACAGGGTTAGGTAGCAGCTGTGAGGTGGTTTTGTGAATTCCAGTAGTACTGATATGTTGGACTTGGGCACCTAAAGGGACAGTTAGCCACCTAAATCCTCCTTGAGAATCTGGCCCCTGTGTGTAACACTCTTCCCACCTCTCACATGTTATGTTTCATGGCATACCAACAGAGCAGTTAAATAACAAACACAAAATAATCTTCCTGGGAGGTTGCAATGTAAAACTACTTTATTTCTTCGAATTCAGAACGATAGCATACAAGAACAAAAAGAGAGAGAGAGAGAGAGAAACCAGGCCAAGAGGCGCAACTCACCCCACTTTGCTTTAGGCTGGCTGGCTGCGAACTGACTACTGCCCAGCTCCCTACAGAGCCCTATAGCCTGAAAGCAGAACCAGGAAAAAATATTAAAATTTAAAGTGACAGCCTACAATTGTAACACAGTTTTAAATACACCACCGTACACAATGCATACGATAATCCGATGATGTCAGAACTATTGGTAAAGTGTGAAAAGGACTCATGAAATCTTCTGCCATCCTTCCTGGCAACATCATGCCTCAGTCTCTGCAGGAAGATGTGATGTGGACTCCTACTTCTGCTTGAAGTCTCCCTGAGTCAGGAGCAGGAGGGTCAGCATCACCTTTTGTAAACTTCTACATGCCTTGCTGGGAGCTCTAGCTGCTCTTCTGCAGGATTCCTGTAAATCAGGGAACATAAAGGCAGCAGTTTAGTTAGATCAAAGGGATGACAATCAGGAGTCCTGAGTGCTAGTCCCAATCCTATCACTTTTAGTGTGGGATATTAGACTATACATTTAACTACTCTACACCTCAGTTTCCCCATCTGCAAAAGGAGGATACCAACACTCACCTTTGTGAAGTGCACTGAGTATCCCACATGGTTATAACAACATAACTGCACAAAAGAAACAAAAATTTGAAGCAAAGGATGAAAACCCGACTCAGTCATGGTCACTTTTATCTCCTATTGTTTACTTTCTCAAAGAACGCTAACAGGCTGGGGAAGTGTGGCTTTCCCTCATGAAAGTTCTACTGATTTGACCCTATCAGGCTTTACTCTAACTGTCATACCAATTCCATCCTTAATTAGGCTCTTAATTAGTTTCCCTGGAACCAAGGTGAGTCTCACTGCTCTGTAATTCCCCTGATCTCCCATGACTTCTTTTTAAATATAGATGGCATGTTATGTGAACACTTTATTATCTTCAGAGATAATTGCTGTTTTAAAGAATACGCTGCACTTCCTCGTCAATATCAATACTGTTTCAAACTTGATTTAATTCGAAGTTTTCAAACCTATCCAGGCCTGGTGCACTTGGGGAATCTCAAACATACTGACTAGGTTTATGTTCTTGTATTGTACCCTTCGTAGTGTTTCACCTATCGAGAAATAACAGAAAATGCCTAATGCCAGTAACTGGGATTAATCAAATCCAGCTCTGCCTTTTTCCACTCCCCTCCCATTGACTAGGTAAATAAATACCCTCTGGCCAAATGAAGAAAAAGCCACAGTGAACAAATGTTTCTTGTTCCACACCCCCACAAGATCTGGACTGTAAGAAAGAGCAGAAGGGAGTGGCAGGCAGAATGAAGGACTCTTTATTGAGAATGTCCTGCTTTATGGCATCTGGACTTCAACGCTGGAAACTGACATTAGAAATTTTCAAAAGTGGCTTGTCCCTATACACATGACCTACACAAATACAGGAACTCCTGCCTGCATGAGGCAACCCTCATGGGATCACAGAACTTAGACATTGAAAAAGACTCATTTAGTCACTTAGACCTAAATGCACTGGTGTTGCACCATTCAGCACTGAAATGCCTAACCCCCTGGATAGCCTGCATCCTAGAGGAGTCTGCAGCCCTGATTTAGCTCCCCATACAATGCATGGGGAGAGTTAGACACTTTAAAAAGGTCTTAGAAGCCACTTAAGCTAGTTAGAAATGAAACGCCAAGGAGAGGGTTGGGGAGAGAAAAGGGCTTAATTACCTAAATGTCTGAACTGGTACGCATTGCTGCTAGGCCAGAGATCGGCACCTGCTCCTCTTTGAGATCCTTAGCCATGAAACCAGTCCTGGAGTTAGGCACCTAAGCCAAGTCAGCTCCTTAAGTAGCTGTGCTGTGGTATCCACCCCACACAAGACCTGAGTAGGCAAAAAGGGCCAATTAACCTCATGTCAGGCTGAACCTGAAAGATAAGATCTAACTGATGATGAAGCCCCGGTAGGCAGGGCCAGGCTGAACTACTATAAAACCAGGAAGTAGTGTACAAGAGGATTCAGCAGGAAGGAAGTCTGCATTGACTCCCTAGAAAGGAGGGGAGTTAGCAAGAGACGAGGAGAAGTCCTTAGTGGAAATGAGCCTGGTGTTCCTGCACTGGAATACAGACTCTGGCAAGAACCCAAGAGGGATGAAATAGTCACAGGGAGCAGAGGAAGTTCTAGTGGTAACCGAGATGGGAACAAGCATTTGAGAAGAAAGGAGCCCAGGGAAATAACAAGAGGATCTGGGATTGTTTAGGCTGTGATTCCTGCTGATAGGGTCCCTGGGCTGGAACCCGGAATAATGGGCAGGCCTGGGTTCCCCTACTGGATATTGGGGCAGTGGATCAAAAGACTGCCTGAGACAGTTGGTCCAGTGGATTTTGTTACCCCAGAACAGGATGGCTAAAGTGACATTGTCAGAAGGCTAAGTCACAAAGAGGGAGTAAAACTGAGTTCACAGAACAAGATGAAAGAGACACACCATGGGGCAAGCAACCAAAGGAGGGAGTGAATCAGACCAGTCAAGAGGTAATCCCCAGGTGAGCAATGGGGAGGCACCCCAGTAGCGAGTAGAAAACCCTGTGACTAGAGTTGCTTACTTTCTACTTGAACAAATCTGAACACCTTTGCCCCACCCCTGCCCTGCCCCTCCCCTTTTCTGAGGCCCTTCCCCCACTCCCTCCATCCCCCCTTCCTCTGTCAAGCGCTGTCTCCATTCTCACTCACTTGCTCATTTTCACCGGTCTGAGGCAAGGGGTTGGGTGCTAGATGGGGTGAGAGCTCCGGCTGGGGATGAGGGCTCTGGGTTGGGGCCAGAAACGAGGAATTCATGGAGCAGGTCACCAAGGAAACTATTTTGAAGCACTTGGAGGAAAGGAAGGTGATCAGGAACAGTCAATATGGATTCACCAAGGGCAAGTCATGCCTGATCAACTTGATTGACTTCTATGATGAGATGTCCTTGTTGAACTTCAGCAGAGTTAAGTGCAGAGTCCTGCACTTAGGACAGAAGAATTCCATGCACCACTACAGGCTGGTAACCGAATAGCTAAGCAGCAGTTCTGCAAAAAAGGACCTGGGGATTACAGTAGATGAGAAGCTGGATATGAGTCAGCAGTGTGCCCTTGTTGCCAAGAAGGCTAACGGCATATTGGGCTGCATCAGTAGGAGTACTGCCAGCAGATCGAGGAAGTGATTATTCCCCTCTATTTGTCACTTGTGAGGCCACATCTGGAGTATTGCATCCATTTTGGGGACCCCCACTACAGAAAGGATGTGGACAAATTGGAGAGAGTGCAGCGGAGGGCAACAAAAATGATCAGGGGGATGGGGCACATGACTTATGAGGAGAGGCTGAGGGAAACGGGTTTAGTTAGTCTGCAGAAGAGAAGAGTGAAGGGGGATTTGATAGCAGCCTTCAGCTACCTGAAGGGAGGCTCCAAACAGGATAGAACTAGGCTGTTCTCAGTGGTGGAAGATGACAGAACAAGGAGCAATGGTTTCAAGTTGCATTGGGGGAGGTCTAGGTTGGATATTAGGAAAAACAATTTCACTATGAGGATGGTGAAGCACTGGAATGGGTTACCTAGGGAGGTAGTGGAATCTTCATCCTTATAGGTTTTTAAGGAGTGGCCTGACAAAGCCTTGGCTGGGATGATTTAGTTGGGGTTGGTCCTGCTTCAAGCAAGGGATTGGACTGAGGTCTCTTCCAACCCTAATCTTCTATGATTCTACGAGGGAAGGGGCTCCAAGCTGAGGCACTGGGTTGGGATGTGGGAAAGGGTGAAGGCTCTGGCTTGGGCGAGGGGTTTGGGCTGGGGAGTAGATCTGAGAGGTTCAAAGTATGGGAGGGGGCTTCAGGCTGAGGCAGGCGTTTGGAGTGTAGGAGAGGTTGAGGGATCTGGGCTGGGGGTGCAGGTTCAGGGTGGGGCCAGAAATGAGGAGTTCAGGGTGCGGGAGGGGGCTGAGGGCTGGGGCAGGGGGTTAGGTGCAGAAGGGATGAGGGCTCTGGTGTGGGACCAAGGGTGAGAGATCTGGGGTGCAGCAGGGGGCTCTGGGCTGGAGCTGAGGGGTTCAGAGTCCAGGGAGGGGGCTCTGGGCTGCAGCAGGGTTTTGGGGTGCTGGGGATGTGGGCTCTAGGGTGGGACTGGGAGTGAGGGGTTTGGGGAGCAAGGGGGTGCTCTGGGCTGGGATCAAGGGGTTTGGAGGACAGGAGGGGAAATCAGGGCTGGGGCAGGGGGTTGGAGCGCAGGAGGGGCGCAGGCTTTAGGCAGCGCTTACCTCAGGAAGCTCTCGGAAGCAGCAGCATGTTCTTTCTCTGGCTCCTATGCGGGGGCACAGCTAGGTGGCTCTACTTGCTGCCCTATGTGCAGGTGCCACCCTTGCATCTCCATTTGGCTGAGGTTCCCGGCCAATGGGAGCTGCAGAGCCCGGCGCTTGGGGCAGGCGGAGCATAGAGAGCCCCCTGGCTGCCCCGACATGTAGGAGACAGAGTGGGGACATGCCACTGCTTCCAGAAGCCTCAAGGAGCCTGTCTTAGCCCCGTTGCACTGCCAACCGGGCTTTCCAGTCAAAAACTGAACACCTAGCAATCCTACCTGTGACACTAGCCCATATCCTCGCCAAACCTATTTCTTTCTCCTACTCACATTGAAACCTTTGTTATGTTTTCCCTGTTTCCATGTGTCCCCTGATGTCCTATGTGTGGGAGCTGTACTGCACCCCCACTCACCTATTAGTGGCCTGCATCCACCCCTCCTGCTGTGGGGTCTGAGTTGTCTGACAAGTGTCAGATCTTATATGTACTTAGAGCCCACCTACAAGATCCAGCTCTGTGGACGAGGTAGGCATTATCCTGCCTGGTCTGAGAATCCCACTTCAGGGCTGGTAGGGCTCCAAAGTGCTTGTTAGCTCTGTTTGCCATTTTGCAGAGCGCACTGCTCCATCCTGTCACTGTGACTTTGCATGCACCATGCGTGTGAGATCACATTGACAGGAACAGGCACTGGAAGTACCAGAATGTCTGTTGTTCTGGGGATGCATCAGTGGCCACCCTATCCTAGTGGGATTTTAAAAAATGTCTAGGGGTTAGATCCACAAAGGGATTTACGCACTTAACTTCCACTTTTAGGTACCTAAATACAAAATTTAGATCCTCAAAACCTCTGCTTAGCTGCCACCTAACCTGTAGGTGTCTACAATCCCTTGTTGCGTACTTTTCCTCTGATAAGGTCCCTCAAGCACCTAAAAATCTGCAACTGGGCATGAATACAGAGGCATCAGTGCCAATGCTGAGGCACCTAAGCCTCAGCAGATTCTGCCCCCCTGCCACCACTGGGGCCTGATCAGATAGGCGTGCTCAGACGCCACCTAATAGATCAGGCCCTGTACAAAACAGCAGGAGTGGCACCTACAGCCCTTATAATGTTTAGCCTAGTGCTAAACTCAGCGGGGATGTGGGTTCTTATTTTCCCTCTGTCTGATTCAGAAAGTAATTTAGACCATTGCCTCCTACCTCCTAAGAAAGTGCCCTAACCACAGGCCTCTGGGGTATTCTGCTGTGGGGCTCTCTGTCTCTCCTGTTGAAGCTGTTTCTGCTCTTAGTCATTGGAGCAGGCACTGGAACTTGAGTCCCTGGTGATTCCTGTGACTACTGGGCTATAAAGTCAATCTGTTGGACACAATGAGTATTTATTTATTTACACAGGGTGGAATGACTTCAACTGGAAAAGAGAGATAAATTCCTTTGAGGGGCAGGTGTAGGACCCACTCTTCTCCTCAGCATTCCCTACAGGCTAGCTGAGACAGCCCCCTGCTCAGCATAGATTCAATGCTTTTGAAAAATCTCACTAGGAACATATCTGCATCTTTAGGTACCTAAATACTGTTAGAAATCTGGCCCTAACTGCCCTAGGCTCTTTTGAAAATCCCAGCTTGGATTTCTTTGTGAATGAAAAGAACAAACTGTGAATTTTAAGCTAAGGGAAAAAAAAAACCAAGTGAAGTATCAGCAAATTAACTACAAATATGCAGGGCTAGCTCTAGCAATTTCACCACCCCAAGCACGGCGGCATGGGGGCACTCTGCCGCTCACCAGTCCCACGGCCCCAGTGGACCTCCCACAGGAGTTTCTGCGGAGGGTCCGATGGTCCTGCGGCTCCGGTCGAGCTGCCGCAGGCGTCCACCGGAGCCGTGGGAGTAGTGGAGCGTCCGCAGAAATGCCTGCGGCAGGTCCACCGGAGCCGCCTGACGCCCTCCCAGCAACTGGCAGAGCGCCCCTGCGGCGTGCCGCCCCAAGCACACACTTAGCACGCTGTGGCCTGGAGCCGGCCCTGCAAATATGGGCTTAACATTCTTTAAGAGATAGGGCCTATACACCAGGAAGCCTATACACCAAGATAACAATTATTCTTCAATATAATTCTTCCAACCTGATTCTGACGGCCTTATTTTAAATCATTTAATGTTTTTGATCGACCACAGTATTTTTCTTCATGCCTTTCACCGACTAACATGAGAAAAATAATTGTTCCTCAATTTTATAAGATTTGCATTTCATCCTATCTTTAACATTAGGACAGGAAACTAAAGTGTAGTGATTAGAATGGATCACATTAAATAAGAAATAACTGAAAATATATATATATACATATATTTAAACAAAGATAAGCTATCAAGACTTCATGTGAAGCTGTTACTAGCCAACTAATTTATTTCTATCAAACTGAATGAATAACTCCTTTAGTAATATTCGTAAAGCCCTAACTGAGAAGCACGCAGTGCAAATGTAACAATAATATTTTAGTTACACAGCATTTTTCGTCAAAGCCTTCCAAAGGACTTTCACAAACATTTAAGTGCATAAAACCTCACAACCCCTCTGTGATATTTATTATAAATATTCAATGACAGGTATAGAGAGGTTAAAGTGTCTTTTCTAGGCAAGCCACCAATAGAACCCAAGTGTCCTGGTTCCTAGCACTGTGGTTGAACGTAGGCAACTCCTTCTCTGAACGGACAATGACAACTCTTCTGGAGCAAGTGGGCCGTCTGATGTCCCCCTCTTCGGGGTCCTGATCCAAAACCCAGTAGCATCAATGTAAGAAATTCCACTGACTTCAATGGGCTTTAATTCACGCAATTTCTACTCTAATTCTAGATCTATTTTTTTTAAGCCAAGAAAGATTTGTGTAACATACTTTCTTTTCTGTGCTCCATAAGTAGGCAAACAGCCAATTTACACAAATAACAACCAGCATATGCATATATATCGATTGTCATGTTTTAGGGTGCAATCCAGATCAGTTGGTGGTTTTCACTGAGTGTCCTGTTACTCTGGGTGCCTTAAAATACTCTGTGTCTGGACACTCCCAGGCAGCATACAAGCATGCACTGAATGTCTGTGAAACACAGTCCTGGTTCAATACCTCCGACACCAGCAGCCTGCTTGTTACACCACAGCTACAGTCTGGTCTCCACCAGACTTGGTTACAACTAGCTAAGTGACCCCAACACAACCCCAGTCCTGAATTTCCCCAGGACCATCTGCCCTGAAGCGTCCGGTCCTTTCCTGGAACAGTCAGATATAATAAGGTTGGTTTGCTCCTTTAAAAAGACAGTACTCAGGAGCTTGCCACGTTAACTGGATGTAACAATTGCTTCAATTAAAACATTACTGAATTGGTTTAGATGAAAATAAACCAAGTTTATTAACAAGACGACATAGGTTAAATGATGCCAAGTAAAAACTAACGGTAGACATGGCTACAAGCAAATAAAAGTTAAAACATGAGTCAAAGTCTAAATTTTAATCTAGCAAGGCAGAGTCTTTGTTTAAGATGGTTTTGATCACTAATTACTCTTAGTTTAGCATGGCTGATTGACAGGACCTTGCAGAAGTATGAGATCCTGGATTCCCTTGTTATCTTAGGTGAAAGATAACTTTGGCGTTCGCTGCCCTTCTCTTTAAAGTCCAGTAAACCCTTCAAAAGCCTCTCCCTTAAAGTTCACTGACTCTACTGCAAGAAGCAGACTTCCTAGGACTGCAATCTCCACCCCTCATTGACAGTTGATTCATTATTTCCTCCACTTATTAGCTTGATAGTTTTGTTTACCTTTTACGTAAAAGTACCTTTATTATCTCTGTCAGACGACCAGGCTGGTTAAACAAGCAAATGCACAATTCTTTATGATATGCTGACTCCCCAACCTCATAGAGAGCTTTGATAGTTCCGTTTACCACATATGAATATTAAAATTCCATTGTCACTGATCACCCTGCTTCCTATGTATTCAAGACCTGGGCAGACCCATTTCTATTTTGTTCATATACAGTCTTGAAAACATAATATCAGAGGACATCCATAACTCCACATGCAACACACTGGCATCAGCTAGGTAGAATTAAGGCAAAAGTTCTGTTTCTCTAAAGATATCTCTACAGAATTAACTGACTTATTTCTTACCTTCAGTTCATATATTTTTCTCTTGCAGCAAGAAACTACTTACAAATTTATGGTACAGCAACAGCCTCAGCTAATGTTTTCATCTCTTAATACACTGCATAGCAACACTAATGAGACAATTTGAAACACAGCCGTAAAAGTGCTACTGTGAATGAAACATTGAAGACCTAACCTAATGAGAATTGGTGAAAAGAAGCTTGTGTTGAGCAGATAGCTTGGGACACTTGGAGCAAGATCCACAAAGGAATTTAGGAGCCCAACTGCCACTTTAGGCACATAAATCCAAAATTTGGGTCTTCAAAACCCCCACTTAGCTGCTGCCTAAACCTGTAGATGTCTAAGTTTCCATGATTAAGGTCACCTATATGTCTAAATTTTTGACAGAGGCCATGTGTAAAGCTGCTTAAGTCCCGATACAGCCCAACAGCTTGGCTCCTAAGCTCTAACAGGATCCTCAGACTAGGCGTTCCCCTGCCCATTCTTGCCTGCTGGTCCTGATCTGATAGGTGATCTCCGAGGCAGTTTACCTGATCAGGCCCAATACAAAACAAAGAAGAAAAGGAAGAACCCTCCCTTATACCAGTGCTTAGAACACTCACAACGGATGTGGGAGATCCCAGTTTAAATACCTAGTATGCCTGTTTTGGCACAGGGACATGAACACAGGTTTTCTGCCACCCTGTTCTTGCTCTCTTTCTGTCCCAATATATATTTAAGTATTTTAGATTAGTGTCAGACATCTTCAACACAAGGCCTGGGTTCCCCAGGCACAGTTGTGATTTGAACTCAGGTTTCCCATGATGCCCATGAGTTATCTAACCACTGAGCTATCGTCTATATAGCAGCTACTGCCTCCATTTTTTTGTGAGAAAGGGATGACCTGACTTGGGCACCTCTCTCCAGGACAGGGTTGAGGGCTGTGGATCCCAAGCAGAGGTAGGCATCTCCCTCCAGCCCATGTTTAGATGCTTAACCTACTGGCTTGCTTAGGCAACTGCCTGTTCTGCTGGATTTTGTGAATCCCATTCAGAGGTATCTAGCTCTCCCCATGTGTTGTATAGGAAATCTTGGTACCTAAATCAGAATTGTGGATTCCAGGAGGTGGCAGAGTGCCTAAATGTGAGGTGTTGTGATGCTAAGCTTGTGTTCTATTTGTGGCTCTAGCCCATGCTTTTCTCATTACAATGTAAGTCAGCCATTCAGATAAGCAGAGTGGCCATTATTACTATAGATCAAGGGACTAGAGCAAGGATTGACAACCTTTGGCATGCGGCTCGCCAGGGTAAGCACCCTGGCGGACCGGGCCAGTTTGTTTACTTGCCACGTCAGCAGGTTCAGCGGACCGTGGCTCCCGCTGGCCGTGGTTCGCCGTCCTAGGCCAATGGGGGTGTCAGGAAGCTATGGTCAGCACATCCCGCGCTGCTTCTAGCCGCCCTCATTGGTCTGGTTCAGTGAACCACAGTCAGTGGGAGCCTTAGTCCGCTGAACCTGCCAACACAGCAGGTAGACAAACTGGCCCAGCCCGCCAGGATGCTTACCCTGGCAAGCCGCGTGCCAGAGGTTGCAGACCCCTGGACTAGGGAAACTATCAATGAGTTAAAGATTTGGAGACCAGGCATGTGGTATGCAGAAAAGTTGTTAGCTTAAATGCTTAAATGGAAGATTGCTTATGTTTTCTTCCCACAAGAATAGGCATATCTGGACTCCTTTCTCATCAGCTAAACAAGCTACAGATTTAACTCTTTATATCTCCTTATATGTCAGTCCCTGTAGTGACCAATCATTTTTGTTCTTCTTCTCCATAATTCCTTCACTTACTCAATATCTCTGGTATATGGCATGCAACTGAACACATTGGGCTGACCCTTGGATCCAGCCAAATCATGCCTGGCACAGGAGGGAACCATGACTGTAAACCTAGGGGCAAATGGGAGCAGGTTACACTGGCCATAACTTAGAGCAGCCTAAAAGATGTTCTAACTCACAGTGGTCCTAGTGCCTCATAGGAGTTGCTCCACTGGAGTAGGATCTCTGGAACACAGAACACTTTTCCACCTCTGGCCTCTCCCCTATGCTAAGATGTACTCTGTGTACCTATATGGCAAATCTTATTGTGTTATTTATTTATTCTAACACTTTATTAAACAAAATAAATTAATTGGGCTAAAGTCTCTAGTCCCAGAATTATAGAGAATGTTCTAGTGAACTATAGTCACAGGGAATTTTGCTCACTGAGGGGTTGTCTTCACTATGGAATGATCGAAGCTGCTACAAGCGATGCAGTAGGGATCGATTTAGCGGGTCTAGTGAAGGCTGGCTAAATTGACAGCAGAGCACTCTCCGGTAGACCCTGGTACTCCAGCTCTCTGAGAAAAGTAAGGGAAGTCAACTGGAGAATGTCTCCCACAAATGCAATGCAGTGAAGATGCCAGGGTAAGTCAACCTAAGCTATGTCGACTCCAGCTACGTTATTCAAGTAACTGGAATAGCATAACTTGGGTCGACTTACCCCTCTAGTGAATACAGGTCCTGAGCCTCCCATGTTTGTCACTAGAGCTGGAGGAGAGTTTTTTAGCCCAAATTTTTTTTTTTTTTAACAAAAAACATGTTTTGCAAATTGATGTCGGTTTTGTTGACTTGTTTTGGTAAAACTAAATTTTGTTTTGACACTTTCAAAATGAAATGTTTTTGTTGTTTGTTTTTTTGACACAAAAAATTTAGGAAAAAAAATTACTTTTGGTTCACGCTGAAAAGTGACCTAAAAAAGTCTTTTGTTCATACACCTCTACTGGTACGTTTTTGTCTTTTCTATTGTTTCTTTTTTTTTTTTAATTCTCTATGATATTCTTTTCCTGCAGCCCTATGTCTTTTTCCATATCTATTTGCCCTGAGTTAAATTTCCCCTTCTCTCTCAATTTTCATTATTCTTTTTGCCCTTCTTCCCTTTCTTTACCTGTGTTGGTTGCTCCTTACCTCAGTCATCCTCCATTTCTCTCTCATTCTCTTATCTCCTCAATGTGCTTCTTTAACTCCATTCCTTTCCCTTTTCCCCTCCACTCTGTCCTGCATATTCAATTCACTCACTTTACCCTCCACCATACCCTCTCAAGGTCGGGTTGTGGGCAGCCAGACCTAGTGGTCAGAGCCAGAGTCCATACTCAGGAGTCGAGAGTCAGCTGGGTCAGGATACTGGGAGATCAGAAGCAGGAGACAAACTGGAGATCAGAACCTCAAATCAGATGCCAGGAACTCAAGCGAAGGGAGCAGGAAGTACAAGGCACACAGGGAGGAGCCCAGCTGTTCAGACAGCTTCCTATTCCTGTTGCTGGCTTTAGTAGGGACAGTAGGCCTGTTGGCTTCTCTGGGACTTCACTAATAGGATGTCTAGGGCAGAGCCTCAAACTGAGGCTGGGGTTCATGCATCATGGGTCAGCAGATCACCAAGTCGAGCATTGAAGTATCGCTGCTGCTTAGCTCAAGGCCTATGGGTCATGACATCCTCACTGGTCATTCATTCATTTTTCACCCTCTGCCCTGCCATCTTTTGTCCTCACAGTCACCATATCCCACAGCCCTCGTAGCTTTCTGCAGTGAATGAAGGCAGGATAGGTGTGTCCCTCATGGAGCAAGAGAACCACTTTAAGTGTGCTTCTTTGCCCTGTCCCAACATAGGACCAAGACGTACAGATCCATGGATTTAGCCTAATTCTGCCCCTGCCTGTGACACACAAACATAGTCTCTGTTAAATAAATAATACATTCAGGTTTCAAATCTGTTTGACCAGTTTGGTCCAGAATCATGCATCATATTAATTGCCCCACCATGGAATTAGATGATGTGGCTTTGTTTTCACAGGAAATAAGATTCCCATTTGCGCTTGTCTGCAAAGGTAACAATGCTCTTAACAAGGGAGCAACACAGATGGCATGAAAAAAAATCACACAGCTCATTACACTAACCTTGAAGTTAAGGCATGTCAATAATATCCCAAAATAGGTAGGTCCTGTTTCTAGGGTCACTTTTCTGGTCAAATAATAGGAGCTAAGGAATGAATTAATCAACTTAGGGAGTTGACTGCGTGTCTGACACCTGTGAAGATTACTTACCTAATGCTTCATCTATGATAGGTAAATCCCATTATGATTCTTTTGCACCACTGAAGAAAGCTGCAGCAATGGCCTTTAGGGAAGGTAAAAACAAAAAGTACTAAGAAGTGTAATACGCATTCTAGAGAAGCCATTAGTTTATATTTCTAAAAACTGAACAAACTCTAAGTACATTGATTGTATTATTGATGTTTCTATAAACCTGAAAAGGAAACTAATTATGGGGTCAATTCTACCAAAGGGTTAAGCACTTCACAGGATCAGGCCCTGAATATATAGTGGTAAAATATACAGTGCTATAGGTGCTGCATAGAGTTTATGAACTGAATGAGTTAAGGGTTCTGTGTGTTCCATGAAATGTCTGCACATATGCCAAAAATTATTCTAGTAGTTCACAGCTCTAGTGGCTTCATCAATCTGCACATTTTGTAGGCATATTGCAGACTAATTACAGCTGTTTAATTATTATATAATGCTGTGGATATACTTGGTGAATAAGGAAAGCGATGGCAAAAAGTCTCAAAGATCTTACCATCCAAAGGCACAAATCAATACAGTACAGAACATTATAAAGTAGACCACAGAGAAGAGTGTGATCTGTGTAGCATACTGCAGACAATGAGCTGGAGGATGCAGACAGGCAGGAGAGAAGAAAACAAATGTGAGAAAAATAGTAGAAGGAAAAATGAAAGAGGAAAAGAAAAAAGCTGGAGGGGGTAAGAAACAAATGTGTGTTTACTATATGAGTGAGGTTATGCATAATTAGTCCCTGAAGCAAAGTGTCAGTGACTAGAGTACTTCATTATATTTTTGCTTTTGCCACTTATTATGTAATAATCCAGTTGTCACAAAAACACAACAAACAGACACACACTGAGAGTTAGCCTATGTATGATACCATGTTTTAGAGAAAATAGTTATAGACTAATAAGATAATTTGCTTTCATACTCTGTCTCAGGTCAAATGTGGACCTTAAAATCCTTGTCTGAAAACTGTTATGTGGTGGAGAATGTGCTCTGAACTTCTAAGGCCAAATTCTGCATTCTGTTACTCATTTTTTCTGAGATACAAAGGTTTTGGGGGAGCCAACCACGATAACGTATACGATGATTTATTTTGCATTGCCAAATCAAAAGCCAGCAAATACTGGACAAGCAATTAATTGTTAAAGCCACCTGAATAATCTTTTGTGGCTAAGCAACCCTGCATCTGTATTTCTTCTGTGTGTGAGCTATTTGCAAATGCTTTAATTTTGATCTTTGATCTTTTTAATTGTGCAATGTCTTGTGCTATCATATTTCATTTTATTTGCAGTGTATGATTGGTCGTCTAGGCCACATTGTGTTGTTTCTGTTCTCTGACTGGAGCTTTTCAACCAGGAGAGAATTAAACTTTGAACAATGAATAACAAATACATTGTTCCTATATGAATGCTGCTGTTCCACTCCAAATACAGATATTCATACAAAAAAATAGCCATTCCCCAAATATTTATGCAACCAAAAACCTATTAGTGGAAATGTTCATCAATAATTTGTATAAGAGGGACATGGATATGGTCAAACCATCCAATGCTTGAAATTCAGACACTTAAGAGTTCATGAACACCTTCTTGGGAGTATTTGAAGCACTCTCAATATGCTCTGTTTTCAGAGATTGGACCATATAATTCATAACAATAGTTCACAGATGAAGGGAGGTCCCAATCTTGTAACATTGAACTCAAATGAAGTAAGTCATGTTGGCGTATGATTAATCTTGGTGACAGCACTGCGTGCTGCCTCTGCCCACAGGCACTACCCCTGCCTGCAGGCACTGACCCAACAGATCCCAATGGCCGCAGTTCCCAGCCAATGGGAGCTGTGGAGCTGGCACATGGGGAGAAAGTGACACATGGAGCCCCCCGTTCCTACACCTAGGAGCTGAGAGACATGCCAGCCACTTCCGGGGAGGTGTGCGGAGCCAGGTAGGGAGACTACCAGCCCTGTACCAACTGGACTTTTAATGGCCTGGTCAGCTGCCCCAGGTCCCTTTTTGACCGGGTGTTCCAGATGAACACCCTACATTTGGCAACCCTACTGGTGGAAGGACAGACAGGTGTACTTGCATTCATGCAAAAGCAAATGGGGGTTGAGTCCTCCCCACTCAGCAGCTGGAAAATGGAACATGGCTGTCTGGGGAGAGGGCCAATATGTCCAAAGAGGAGAGGTGGAGAGTGTCCCCTTCCCCACCAACCAGCCCCTTGTGTAAATTTCCACTGCCATTAACACTACAGGGACAGATAGGGCCACAGTGTGTGGGTGTGACCATGGCATAGAGAATGGACATGGGGCAGGGAAAGAACAGGTCTATGTGCTGGACCCCATATCAGGGTGTATTCACAAAATCATAGATCTAGAAGGGACCTCAAAAGGTCATCTAGTCCAGTCCCCTACACTTATGGCCGGACTAATTACCTAGACCATTCCTGACAGGTGTTTGTCTAACCTGCTCTTAAAAATCTCCATTGATGGAGATTCCACAGCTTCCCTAGGCAATTTATTCCAGTGCTTAACCACCCTGACAGGAGTTTTTCCTAATGTCAAACCTAAACCTCCCTTACTGCAATTTAAGCCCATTGCTTCTTGTCCTATCCTCAGAGGTTAAGAAAAACAATTTACATACTTGAAAACTGTTATGTCCCCTCTCAATCTTCTCTTTTCCAGAGTAAACATACCCAATTTTTTCAATGTTCCCTCATAGGTCATGTTTTCTAGACCTTTAATCATTTTTTGTTGCTTTTCTCTGGACTGTCTCCAATTTGTCCAAATCCTTCCTAAAATGTGACGCCCAGCACTGGACACAATATTCCAGCTGAAGCCTAATCAAAGCAGAGTAGAGCGGAAGAATTACTTCTCGTGTCTTGCTTACAACACTCCAGCTAATACATCCTAGAATGATGTTCACTGGTTTTTTGTAACAGTGTAACACTGTTGATTCATATTTAGCTTCTGGTCCACTATGATCCCCAGATCCCTTTCTGCAGTACTCCTTCCTAGGCAGTCATTTTGTATGTGTGCAATTGGTTGTTCCTTCCTAAATGGAGTACTTTGCATTTGTCCTTATTGAATTTCATCCTATTTACTTCAGACCATTTCTCCAGTTTGTCCAGATCAATTGAATTTAATCCATCCTCTAAAGCACTTGCAAACCTCCCAGCTTGGTATACCACAAACATAAGTGTACTCTCATGCCAGATCTAAATCATGATAACATCTGAACAGAACCAGACCAGAACTGATCCGCGGACCCACTTGATGTGCCTGCAGCAGACGTGAACCACTGGTAACATCTCCGGAATGTTTCCAACCATTTGCACCCACCTATAGTAGCTTATCTAGTGCATTCCCTTATGTTGTTATGAGAAAGATCAATGTGAACACTGAAAAGCCTACTCAAGTCAAGACATACCACATCTACGGCTCCACCCATCCCAGGCTGTACCCTGTCAAAGAAACTATCAGGTTGTTTGACATGGTTGTTTGATAAATCCATGCTGACTGTTTCTATCACCTATACTTCTAGATTTCAAATTGATTGCTTAATATGCTCCATTATCTTCCAGGCTACCAAGGAAAACTACTGGTCTATAATCCTTGGGGTGCCTAGTTCCCTTTAAGATGGCCACTAATATTTTCTTTCAGGTCTCTGGAATTCTTCCATGACTCTCAAGATATTGCTACAGGACTCAGATATCGCCTCAGTCACTCTTGAGTATTAGAGGATCCTTCATCAGCCCTGGTGACTTGAAGACTCTAATTGTCCAGTAATTTTAAACTGTTCTTCCCTATTTAGCCCTCGTCCTGCCTTATTTCACGGCCTTCGCTACATAGACACAATACCTCCAACTCCCTTGGCCAACTGAAACAAAAAGTAATTACAGCAGCTCGGCATTCCACATTTTCTGTTTCATGTCCCTCCCTCTCATGAGTAATGTCCTTGCTTCCTAATGCGCGATGTTATTGTAGAATGTTTCTGTTACCCTTAAGTCTCGCTATGATCTCATTTCTGACTGACTTTCTATTATTTTGTCCTACATACTTGAATTGTTTATATTCATATTCTGTAATTGACCTAGTTCCCACTTTGTGTGAACTCTTTTTGATTTTTAGGTAATTGAAAAATCTCCTGTAGCCAGGTGGTCTCTTGCCAACTTTCCCTCTCTTCCTAGTGCAGTGGATAGTTTCCTCTTGTGCCCTTAATATGTCTCTTGACAAAACTCCAACTGTCTTCTATTGTTTCGCTAGACTGCTTCCCATGAATCTTAATCTACCAACCCCGATTGCTAAAGCTACCCCCTTGAAATCCATCGCTTTAATTTTGCTGGTTCCCCTCTACATCCTTAGAATCAGAACCTACAGTTTCCATGACCACTTCACCCAAGCTGCTTCCACTGCAAATTCTCAACTAGTTCCTCTCTAATTTGTCAATCAAATCTAAACAGCTCTCCCCTGTACGCGTTCTTCCACTCTGAAATAAAAAAATGTTCCATACAGTCCAAGAACGTATTGGATAATCGTGCCTCGGTTTCCCAACAGATGTCTTGGGTAGCGATCCCCATAACCACCAACCTTGCTTTGGATGATTTGTTAGCTGTTAAAAAAGCCGCAATCCACTCTTCTTCCTGGTTAGTGGTCCAGTCGTAGCCCCTACATGACATCACCCTTGTTTTTAACCCTTTATCTTTACCCAAGACTTCAACAAGTCCGTCTCCTATTTCATTCTCATCGCAGTCAAATGTACTACATTTTTACTATAAGACAACACACCCCTTGTTTCTGTCGTTCTCCTGAGCATGCGCACAGTATTGTCTTAAGTCATTGTTTCTCTTATCAAGCTCTGGATGTCCTAGCTGTACCTGCCCCTTCCTGCCATACATCAAACTGTGTCTCATGTCATCTCCAATCTCCTACAATTCTTCCCCTGCAGAAGCTCGTGCACAGCAAGCTCAAACCCATCATCGCTCGACCACTCTAGCCATGCCTGACCCCACAAGCAAGCACTCCTGTGCGGACTCACCACTCCTGCTGTTCTCAGGATAAGTTAGGCAAGCAATCAGTAAGGGTGTCCAGCAAAAGAGGCAGAGGTAGATCAAGACTCATCCAGGCAAGTATCAGAATATTGCTACTCCACAGCTACTCCCCTTCTTGATCACTTAGATAGTGCCCCTGAACTACCTTTAAAAAATAACTTTTTTAAAAAAAAAGCTGACTTCTTGGGTTAAGTATCTGGAAAGCAGACAATCTCCCAGCAAGATTTGCAAGTGAAAACTAACAAAGGTAATAAAAAAGTGCCACAGTAATTACATTATAATCTCAACTATACTATAAAAGAGGGGTCTAAATAGCGGCTACACTCCAAGTAAGAGATCTTGGAGTTATTGTGTATAGTTCTCTGACAACATCCATTCGATGTGTAGCAGACTAAAAAAAAAAAACAAACAATGTTGGGAATCATTAGGAAAAGGAGAGATAAAAGCACGAAAATATCATATTGCCTCTATATAAATCTATGGTCCCACATCTTGAATACTGCATGCAGATCTGGCTCATCTCAAAAAAGAGTTATATTGGAATGGAAATTTACAGAAAAGGCAAAAAAATATTAGGGGTATGGAACAGCTTCCATGTGAGGAGAGTTTAATATGACTGGGACTTTCCAGCTTGGAAAGAGGACTAAGGGGGAATATGATAGAGGTCTAAAAATCATGACTGGTGTGGAGAAAGTAAATAAGGAAGTTTATGTACTCCTTCTCATAACACAAGAACTAGGCGTCACCAAATAAAATTAATAGGCAGCAGTAAACAAAAGGAAGTATTTCTTCACACAGCATACAGTCAACCTGTGGACTCTTTGCCAGAGAATGTTGTGAAGGCAAAGACTATAACGGGGTTCAGAAAAGAACTAGATAAGTTCATGGAGGATAGGTCCATCGATGGCTATTAACCAGGATGGGCAAGGATGTAAATCCATGCTCTGAAGTGTCCCTAGCCTCTGTTTGCCAGAAGCTGGGAATGGGCAACAAGGGATGGATCAATTGATGATTACCTTGTTATGTTCATTCCCTCTGAAGTACCTGGCATTGGTAACTATCAGAAGACAGGAAACTGAACTAGATGGACCATTGATCTGGCACAGTATAGCCGTTCTTATATGAGAAAGGAATTGTATTTTTAACCTTCTTAACAACGGAGAGTAAGAAATTCAAATTAAAAAATTACATTAACTAGTCCCTGGTAAGGCATCTCGTTTTAAAACCTACAGATTAGCACACACAAAACCAACCAAAAAAATGCTTCCCAATATTTCCCTAGGATGCAAAAATGTTAGAAATATTGATTTTTGGATTTGTTCAAAATAGTCTCCTTTTTTTTTTTAGTTTTACTAAGAAATAGTAGAGAAAAAGCACACAAAACAAAAAAGGAAAGCAAGAGGTCTTTATTTTTATAGTCCCCAAGCAGAAACTGCAATATGCTTGGACTGGAAACTGCAATAAGTGTAGTTAAAAGATGTATGTCTTAGTTTTTAATAAGGTCCACTTTATTTGTCAATGCACAGATTCCTGCAGGATGTGAGAGAAAAACACCATAATTTGCTCTCTGGAAACTGCAAACATGGCTCTAGGTGCATCTTTATGCAGTTCAGGCCTGTCAATGAGGTGATTATTTGCTCCCCAGAGAGCTCATCCCACAGCTAGCCCTTAGGAGTTTTTCATTCATGTGGTGCAAGGTTAGAATTCTAGTCCACTGGAATACTGTGCTAACATAGAGCCTCACAAAACAGGACATTGGTCCTTCCTCTCATAGGCCCCTATTCAGCAAGGTACCTAATTATGCATGTAACACTAAGTATTTTACAGATTTGATGGAAATTATTCAGTTCATTACCCCTGTGCGAACTCATAGACTACAAAAGGGCTAAAAGGTCAGTAAAAGGAAAATTCGGGCCTAGAGTTTAGGTCAAGTGTGGGAGGGGAAGGACATAAAGATTCTCTTGCTGTATCTTATCACTGTGGGCCTGATCCAGCTCCCATAAAGTTCAGTGGCAAGCTTCTCATTGACTATGTTACCAGTTTAAAACTCTGAGCTGATAATATGGTCCTGTAACTTAAGCACTTGCTGTTGCATCTCATCTTGTTGTGCAGATACAATTAAATGGAACTTCAACTATTACTCTGTGCTTTTATACTACTACAATATCAAATCAGGTCCTTAACATAATTTGTCATGGTTTAAATCTTTGGTTGTTTAGGAAACTGTGCATTATATTTTTCCATACGAACCTGATTTAAGTTTAAATTAAAGGAATTTGGATCAGCGATTATTAGTTGTACTATAGTAGTGCCTACCTACAGGGCCCCATTGAGACCTGGGCCCTATTGTACTTTCACATTGTAAGAAACTGTTCCTATCCTGAAGTGCTTGAAATCTAAATAAACAAGAAAAAGATTGGGAAAAGAAAGTATCAACTTTACAAACATGAGGCACTGAGAGATTGTGACTTGCTCAATTTCACACAAGAAGGCTGTATCCCAAACAGAAACTAAAACAGATTGCCTGAGTCCTAAGCTAGTGCTTAAAAAAAGTAGTTTACAAATACATGTAAAAACCACAAGACCATCTTTCCTTACCCTCAAAACTTCTTCTTCTGGCTCCTTGGCCTTACATTCCTTTTCTTCCAGCTAGCCAGTAGTGTCCATAGCTGGAGACCTGGCTGTTATACAGGTTTAACTGAACAAAGGACTTGATTAGAATAAGGAGAAGCATTCTTTCTCTAACTTTATTCTGTCTTTTCCTTGCTACTTCACCGCATTGAATTTATGCTAGAACCTTCTCCAGCCCTTGCTATCTGGCTTCCTGTTGTCAGTTTCAGGAAATAATACACACATCCTCATCTCTTTCCTCCTTTTTCCAGAGTCTTTCACAGGAATTAATATTTAATAATCATTGTATGATGTGTTGTTGTAGCTGTGTCGGACCCAGGATACTAGATACACAAGCTGAGGGAGCTAATATCTTTTATTGGTCCAACTTCTGTTGTCTCTTTCACCAACAGAAGTTGGTCCAATAAAAGATACTTGCTCACCCACTTTCTCTCTCTATTTAACAACCCAATATTTATTTGAACAACTCACTAGCTTCACCATCCTTCTGCCTTGAGGTTAATTCCCTTGGATTATCAAATCCAAAAGGTATAGACTCCTTTCAATAGGGTTAGGACTTTTCCCAGCATGATCCACTCTGTTCATTAGCTGTTATGTGAGCACCATTCCTACCAAGGCCATGCAGATATTCAGCATATTGTTGATCAGTGGCAACCATGGAGGAGAACAGTCATGTCAAGTGACAGCAATTGGTATTGTCCAATATTTTTCTTCCCTGAGTTTCTGAAGACTGGTCTCCAAGTTTAAGCTTGGGTAAATTTCAAGCTTTTACAGATTGATGGTTAAATACTAAAGTCACACGAACACTTATTTCAGTCCCAGTTTTCTGCTTGCTTAAAGAGAGACGGATACAGGTGGGCAGTCACTTTGAATATGAATATCCAAACAAACAACTGCAGAAGAGTACTTTCCCTGCATGAGAAAAATGCTGCAGCTACGTTCTCACAATTCTCCATGGTTTTCTGTCAATTAAAAGTGAAATAGTTATTAAACAAGGCTTGGGTTAGAGGATTTTTCAACTCACTGAAGTGTTATTCACCATCTATATTATTAAAATGAGAAGGAAATAGTATGTATTAATAAACACCTTTTCGGAGGCTTGCTTTTAATATCTCATAAATATGTTACGTTCTTGTCACTTAGAAGGTTTAATCATCTACTCTCACTTTGTATTCCACAATTATAACTTTTTTGTGTTAGCATTTCCTCTTCTAGGCAGAGGCTGCAGCAGTAGTTATGGAAATTAGCTCTGTGTCCCCACCAGTACACATTTTAAAATAGCATTATCACTACAGCTTTGTGGCATATCAGTTACTGCCAATGTTTGAATATGTTCCTGTAAACAGTCTCTTGTTAATCTTCCGAATGCAGAATCTATAAAATCCTGTAGCAAAAAGGGAATATGAAAAAATGTCTGTGATCACAGTTCCCTGAAGATATATATTTCTGGAAAACTTTAAACAATCCCCCATACCTACTGAAGCTAAATGTGCTGGGTCTCCAGGAATACAACTTTTCATGTTTATTATTGCTATATATGTACTGTAGCTAGTTACCATTTTTTTTATCATCAGTTTCTATTTTCTAGTTTCACATATCAGTGTGTGGCAATTTAGAAGTAACTAGCTACATAAACAGCTCCTGTGCAGAATGGCTTCTGAACAAAAAGATAAACCTGTTTCTCCCACATGCTATGTAAATTGAGAACTGTTGCTTATTTGTCTCCATTAGCAAACCCAGAAGAATGCCCAAAGAGCATTTGCTGCCTGAGCTGATAGAAGGCGAAACTCTGCCATTGACAGGGACTTCAGTGATGCAGGATCAAGCCCTTAATAACCAACTGAGAAATCCTTTTTCCAAGTAACCCATTTAAAATATTATTGTAAATATTTCTCAGATATATTCCCATTGTTCTATTGATGGTAGAATAAAACATAGTAATTCGTGATATCTGCAAAGCACCATGAAATACCATATTTCTCAGAAAAAGAAACAAGGGACTTGTTTACATAAATAATTAGACTGTGGTAAACTGGGTTGTGAATCTACCCACACAAGCCTGTTGAGGTCTAAGACCATGTCTACACTGCAAACTTACATTAACACAACTTACATCGGCTTAAGCTTCCACAGTTAGTACATTGGTTGTTCATGAACATATTTGGCTCATTGTGGGCAATGCTAGTACTCACCAGGCATGCTTGTAGTGACGCACAGAGTAGGACACCATGTCTAGGTATCCCCATGTACTTGCCACCACTCAGCACACTATCTTTTGAGAAGTTTTGGAAACTCATGATGGAACCAAAATGAATCGCGTGGGGTGACTGGGAATATCCCAGTTTGCAACTGTCTCCATCCCATCCCATCATGTTATCTGCATCCCATCAATTTTCACAACTTATTTTCAAAATCCCAGTGCATGCTGCCTTCCTCGCTGTCTGCCATCTCTGGCAGAAGCATGGAGTCTGCATGTCTATGCACTATTGTCATGAGCACTGACAGCAGAGGGTGCACTATTCTGTAGTATTTGCAAAGCCATAAGAAGAAGCAAATCAGTGGGGAACATGATGATTTCTTGGAGAACAGATTGCTGCGGGACATAGCGAGAACCAATTCAAGGTTGTTGGTGGAGTTCACAGAGCAGCTGCAGAGGGTGGAGCACTGCTTCTAGGCCCAAGAACTGAACACTGACTGGTGGGATCACATTGTAATGGGGCTCTGTGATGATGAACAGGGGCTGCAGAACTTTCAGATGTGCAAGGTCACATTCCTGGATCAGTGTGCAGAGCTTCCCCAGCCCTTCAACACAGGGATATCAAAATGAGAAGTGTACTGACAGTGAAGAAGCGAATGGCAATTGCACTGTGGAAACCTGCAATGCCAGATTGCTATCTGTAAATCAGAAATCAACTTGGGGTTGAGAAATCCACCATGGGGGCCATTAATCACCTCTTGCTATGCAGGCAGGGCTGTATTTCCAATTAGGCACAATAGACATGTGCGTAGGGGTGCCAGTGTCCTAGGGGCACCTGACCTCTCTAAAACTATGTAAAACACAAAGGTCAGTTGTAGGCGGGGCACAGGGGTGGGGGGTGCTGAAGATGTTGTGCCTACGGGGAAAGAAGCCATGATATTTTAAAATAAATATATTTAAAACTTTAATAAATTAAGAGAACAAAACTTATGAAAAGGAAAGAATATTCATGTCCATTTCAGCTACACATATACCAACTGTGGCTTTCATATGAAGCTGTAATTGTCTTTAATGTCCTCCTGGGTGGAATGTAAAAATAGTGAAGCAACTCCTGATGCCACGTGGAATGGGAAGCGGGGGGTAGGGGGAGGTTCTTATATTGAGTTCTCAGAGGGCTGCAGAGGCAGGCAAGCCTGGAATTGTTGAACCTGTAGGTCCATCAGAATCTGCAGCATCTGTTTTCTGCCTGACCCATTATGTCCTGGTGCATCTCCCTCCCCTTTACCTGCTAGGACTCCTGTGTCTTAGTCCTCTCCACTCTTTCCTTCTTCTAGGAGGTCTGCAATTTGCTGTCTCCTCTCACGATCTGATGTAGCATTGGCTTGTCATCCTGAGTCCTCTTCTTTTTCCTCCTCATCTGGCGCAGGCATTCTGCAGGTATGGAGTGGGAGACTGTGAAGGCCACAATGGTAGCAGTTACAGACAAAATACTTCAGATGCAGAAATCACTCCCCTTACTCCCCTAAAGTTTTAAACACTACATTCTCATGTCTGCTTGGGATTGCTTGGGCACAGCGCTAGCCATGGTGAGTATGGCCTTCAAGGGTTAGGCAAATGAGGAGGGAATTGCTCCATTGCATGAATCTAGTTGTATAGGGCAATGGCACTGAAAATTGGCACCGTTTTCCACAGGTGGTGGTGATTTTAGTTGAAATCTCACTCCTGAGGGCAACAAAGGCAGAGAGAGTACAGTTGCTTCTGGCATCCTGAAGCTGCTCAGGTCTACATGCTGTAGCCTGGGTACTGCAATGGTGCCTGCTGAAGTTATTGCTGAAAGCTATAGCAGTGTACTTCCACAGAGGAAGAAATAAGGCAGCCCTCCTTTCAGCAGAAGATTGCAGAGTACCTCTATGAAATTTTCATTGAGATCTCTCAGGAGGATACAAGGAACATCCCTGCATACATCAACAAACTGCTCCACATGCCCTTCTCAACTTTACAGGGAAGTGCAAAGCAGATAGGTATTCTATAGCACTACCTCTTCTAGCATGAATAAATTAATGAAAAGTGAAAAGCTGTGCCCTCCTACTTTGGGGGTGCCATCCCTGTAATGATAAAGGTATTGCACAACTTACCCAAGGTTCTTTCCCCTGGTTTGGACTCACCCATGCTCAACTGCAGGGACAGGCTGGACTGTGGTGGAGTCAAAAACAGTCCTGGCTCTCTGTGCAGCTGGATCTCCCGGTTGCCTGTTCCCCATACTCCTCCTCCTCACTACTCATGGCCACGGGCTTCATCCTGCAACCATTACTCATGGACTTTGTTATCTATAGCAGAAACTACCACGCATTTTATTCTATATCTAGGTTATTCTACTGTGCTCATCACTATAGTATCTGAGTGCCTTACAGCAGTATATCAAGTGACATGAATAATGTCTGTCATGTATTGTTCTCTCATCCTCTTGCTGGAGCTAAAATTGTGCATAGTAGAGTGTTTTCTTTGGGTCGGATTTATTTTTTATTATACACATTGCTGTTATACATTTACTTTCAATAAGGTAAAGTCAAGGAAATACACCTGCAATTGGATGGGGAGGTTTGTGGTGGTTCTTAGTTCCTGTGGAAGTTCATTCCACATTCTTTGTACAGATCTTGCATTGAAGGGCTTCACCCTTAAAATACAAAGATTTGTGCCAGAGAAGCTAAGTTGTTGACCATGGTCTTTATCCTGGAGCTTTAGATATGCTGGCCCAAGCCATATAGAGTCCTGAAGATAAGGACCAAGACCCTGAGCTTGCTTCAATATTCTATGGGAAGCCATATAGGACGTGGAGGACAGATTGGATGTGTTTATGGTAGCCTGTGGTGTGGAGTGTTCTGCACTAGCTGGAGTTTCCTAGCTGCAGAAGATTTCATGTCCAGATATATTACATTGCTGTAGTCCTGCCAAGAGTGACAAAGGCACAAATAACTAAGGTCATCCCATCACACACCAAGATGGACCAGAGTCTTGTTGTCAAATGGAGATGGCAGGAAGTATTATTCATAAATGCTGCTATGTGTACACATAACATCAGCAAGTAATCTAGCTCCCACCACACAACCATGGTCAGCAGTGGGTAGATGCATAGTTCTCTTTTCAACTCTCATCCAAAGCAAGTTTCACCAGCTGAAAGGAAGGTGCAGCACATGTACTCTCCTTGAGATGCAATCTGTTCTCCAGCTTCCCCTGGGGCCATATGGTTTGCCCCAGCAAAGGGCTGTGCCTAAATAGCACCTAGTTAAACAACTAAATAATATATTACTACGGGCTAAAAAAAAATCAAGTCAGTGCTGAGCAGGACCGGCACCAGGGTTTCTGGCGCCCTAGGCGCCAGGCCATTTCGCTGCCCTGCGCACGGATCTCATGGCTCTGGTGGACTTGCCGCTGGTCCGTGGTTCTGGTGGAGCTGCCGCAGGCATGCCTGCGGCAGGTCCACCCGAGCCGCGGGACCAGCAGACCCTCCGCAGGCATGACTGCAGCAGCTCCACCGGAGCCGCCTGCTGCCCCCCCGGCAAAATACCGACCCCTCCCATAATGATGGCACCCTAGGCGACTGCCTAAGTCACCTAAATGAAAGTGCCGGCCCTGGTGCTGAGCCATTTTCCCCTCACACTCAAAGTTCAAATGTTCCTGTGCAAATGTGCTCCTTTTGTTAAACAATGTCAGCATATTTCATTCTGTAAACTTTTTCGAGTGTGGCCTCTTATTGTTAGCTCAATAGTGAACAGCTCATGTAATCAATAAAGTTGGCAACTGTGAGACTAAGAGTTTCTTATCCGCAGCTTTGCATGTTCTACATTCTCAGAAATATTGATGAAACAGCATCCAGCTTTACTTAAAACAGCATCTCTCTTTTTGCTCTGTTTTAGCTTGTGTATCACAATAATTGGAATTTTCTTGACATTGCAACTACCCCATCTATGCCTAAAGTATTTTTTCCACTCAGCCTGTGTATTTTCAGCTTTATCTATCAGCTACATTTTATTATTCAAGAGACATTCTTCTTTTTTCCCACAAAAATGTACCAGGTTTTAAGGTGTTTTGCACTTCCATGGGATTCATTATGAGATATCTTATAGTATGTATAAGGTATAACTATGGACCAGATCTCTTCAGAGGTGCTTTTAGACATATTTACACCTTCCAGATTCTGGGTAGCCCAGGAGCCATTCTGAGTCCAGCATAGCTATAACAGTGCTGGGGGCTGTTCTAATTCATGGCAGCTTAAAAAAGCTGTCAATAAGCTGCTCTGCCCTCCATCACTGACTACACCACCAGCATCCCCCTACAGCAGCAACTGGGATAGGGGAGGCACAGCTACTTACGTGCCAATCTTACCCTGTCCCTGTGCTTGGAGAATTCCTCAGGGGTCATTTCTGCAAGACTAAAGAGGCCATCACAGGAGCTGGGGTCTGGTTCTCTACATTTCTGTATGCATTTGATGAGTGTCTGAATTTTGCATACCTAGATGACAACATTGAACCAAATTTTAATTTAAGTTTATTTGGAATAAAATATATGTGCTTTAAATTCCTCACTTTTACCCTCATCCCACCCCCCTTTTATTTTTTTTTATTTTTTAATAACCAGGTTTTTTTAGTGGATTCCTTTATACGTTTAAACTTCAAGATTTCTAATTACACCCCCTCTGTTTCCAAACAATCTGAAAATAGGTAGTGTGTAATAGAGCTGGGGGGAAGCTAAGCCTCCCCAAACCTCATGCCACTGGGAAGGATGCAATGGTGGATTTGGGGCCCCCAGAAAAATCTCCCCCCACCACAATCCCAGGGCACAGAGCTTTTCCGGTCTCAGAGCTGCAGTGACGGGAGGAGGGAAACGGAGCAAGCGAGGAGTGCAGGGCCTCAGGGGGGACGAGGCAGAGTGGGGGGTGGAACGGAGGCGGGGCCATTGGCAAAATGGGTGCAGTGCTGTGGGGGAAGAGATGGAATGGGGTGGGGCCATGGGCAGAAGGGGAGGAATGGGGGAGCTCCAGCAAGGGCCAAGAGCTCTGCCGCAGTCCCAACTGAGACTGAGAGCTCAACCCCATTCAGGAACGAGCTCTCAGCCATCCATGGCAGGGCTGAGAGCAGTGAATCAGGGCGTGGCTTCAGCTGGAAGAAATGGGGCCTTGGCCAGAAGAGGCAGGGCAAGGGGCTAGTCTCCCCCAGGGGAAGCTTTACCCCATGCCCATGATCTCGAATAATTTCTATAAACCACAGACACATGAATTAATAGTACGTCTAGTTAAAGGTTCCAAAGATTCAAGGTTTAAACTTATGAGTGTTTAAGAGGGATCTGGCCTGTTGGAATAATTTAGATGTAATAAATCAACCCAAAGAGCCAAAGGTGTTAATGTGATTCAGTTACTGTCTAACATTAAACATCTCTAAACAAGTTCCCGGGTTTGATATACAGAGACCTGTCAGCCTGTTTAATACCATGGCAAACACTGCATTCAAAATCCTTTTAACTTTTTATTAAAGATATACCAAAAAAGGAAAAACAGTTAAAGCATTTGAAACGTAAAGTACTAAATAAAGCTTTCATATTAACAACATCCTTTGTTTCCTTTCCCTTTAGCTTGAGAGAGTTTTTAGAATGAAAAATCCCTTTGTTTGATGGTCTTGTAAGTGGTATTAAAAATTATAATAACTGTCCTTCTGGGAGAAAGAGAAGACATTAGTGGAGATGGGCTGGAGCTGTCATTGCTGTAGCTGTTAAAGTCTGATCCCCAAGAATAGAAAATGCACATCTGTCTCTGGTATCAACTTTCACTTTCAATCTCACTGCAAAAAAACACAGGCACAGCACATGGTCTTATCAGCTACTCTGAGACCTGCCAAACTTGTACCAGCATCAGGCTGTTTAGGGCATTGCTTTTAGTGCCACTTTCTGGTCACAGCTTTACAGCAGTGTTGCAAAATATATAATCTTGGACACCGAAATCAGACTCTTATTAGACAGCAGGAAAAGGAAGAGGCATAGAAAAGAAAGAAGATGGAGAACGAAAAAGACACACTGCAGGAAATTGCCACATCTGTCACAATAGTGTCACTCAATTGTATGAAGTCAGTAAGGTTGCATGTAGGTTTCCACTCAAACCTTCTGTTTCAGTCACTCATAATTTTCCAGTTTTCACCTATGGGATTTTCCAGCCCTGTGGTCAAATTCTGACTCCACTGAAGTCAATTTTTCCATTAACTTCAGCTAAATATGGATTCTTGGTCTCTGCCCGAAACTGAATTGATCTGGAAATCTTCAGCAAATTCAGTTCAGCCACTATTGAGTAGGACAACAGTGGAAAACAAAGCACACATTCCCTATTATGAAACAAATACTTGAGGTATGTATTTGAACAGGTTTATGACTAAAACAGCTGGCAGAGGAAAACTGAAATTTCACAGATCAAATAGTCTTAACTATAATAGTCTTTCAGTATTCTGGTGAAATGTGTTTTGATCAGCTAGTTATACCCTTTGAAAATCACATGTACAGCACAGTTTATACATAGTTTTCTTGCAAAAAGAACATGGCTATGGAAGACTGTGCTGTTCGTGAAAATAAAGCTAACTTAGCTGCACACTGTGCTCACTATGCAAACTTAGCCAGAACAAGTAGAAAATCTAATTCCTCTCTGAAAGACCTAACACAGGAGAGGAACTCTCTCCTACCAAACCATGCATCTCCACAGAAAAGGAGATTTGCTATTGTTTCTCTTCCTAAGGTCTGCAATAGGGGCAGGAGAACATACAGAGGAGTATAAGAGAAAAGATGACAGGAATATGGAAGTGGGGGAAGTCAGAGAAAGGGATATGTGAGGGACCTGAGAGCTAGGGGAGCCACTGAGAGCTAATCCAGGTTGCATGGAGAAAACTGTGCCTTCCTACGCATTCACGTGTATAAAAGGAAAGTTGCAACGCACCCAGTATGTACTAAAAGAACGAAGAGTACTTGTGACATCTTAGAGACTAACAAATTTATTTGAGCATAAGCTGTCGTGGCCTAAAACCCACTTTATCGGATGCATGGAGTGGAAAATACAATTGGAAGATATACATATACACACAGGACATGAAAAAATGGGTGTTACCATACTAACTATAATGAAAATAATCAAATAAAGTGGGGTAATATCAGCAGGAGAAAAAACAACTTTTGTAGTGATAATCAGGATGGCCCATTTCCAACAGTTGACAAGAAGGTGTGAGTAACAGTGGGGCGGGAAATTAGCATGGGGAAATAGGTTTTGCTTTGTGTAATGACCCATCCACTCCCAGTCTTTATTCAAGCTGAATTTAAAGATGTCCAGTTTGCAAATTAATTCCAATTCTGCAGTTTCTCATTGGAGTCTGTTTTTGAAAAATTTTTTGTTGGAGTATTGCGGCTTTGAGGTTTATAATTGAGTGACCATGGACTGACCAGCATGTACTGTTGTTAAAGACTTTGTGTGCTCTGCAATTAGAAGGTAGCCTTGCACCATTTATACCTCTGTACCAAAAGCTGACACTCTGTAGCACCTAAACTTTCACTACTCAAGATGAACAATGTTCTGGTGTTGTCTAGCTGAAAAGTTCTATATTATGTGTGACAAAGTTCCTCCTCCACCTTGGTGGGTCCTGCGCTTATTTGGCAGATTTGCTCACCTCAGTGATCTTCCCCACAGTCTGGGTCAGCTTCTCCTGTGTCTGATCAAGAATTGGGAGGTCTGGGGGGAACCTGGGCCCGCCCTCTACTCCGGGTATAGCCAGGGTCGTGGATTGCAGCTGTCTTAGTGCTCTCCTGTAACAGCTGCATGAGCTACGACTACTGGGCTACTTCCATGGCCTCCTCCAAACACGTTCTTTTAATCCACCACAAGACCTTCCTCTGGTGTACTACGTAATCTGCAAAATCTGGTGTCTCCTGTACTCTCCGTAATCTGGTGTACGCTCTGGGGTGTCTCTGTACTCGAATCTGGTGTACTTGTAATCTGCAATTTGACACACATCAGCTCTGCCTAACAAAGACTGTGATGGCTTGCCAATTACAGAACAGTTTCTCCTCCTTGTGTTATCACCTCTACTGCTAGAAAGGGCCCATCCTCCTCATTGAACTAACCTCGTTATCTCTAGCTTGCTTGCTAGCATATATATACCTGCCCCTGGAAATTTCCACTACCTGTGTCTGACGAAGTGGGCATTCACCCACGAAAGCTCACGCTCCAAAATGTCTGTTAGTCTATAAGGTGCCACAGGATTCTCTGCTGCTTTTACAGATCCAGACTAACACGGCTACCCCTCTGATACTTTTTCTTTCAAAACACTCTTGGAAACTCCACTTTAAGAAATTACATTAGGAGAATGGTAAGATCTGTATATTTATTCCAAGACCAAAAAATAACAGCATTAAATTTGCATGCATAACCTTAACTCTCGCCCCTTCTGATATGTGTTACAACATGGTCTTACATGATTGCTTACTATTTACCAAATACAATATAATACCATACAAATTTTGTTACAACCTTAGATACAAATGCATAGCATTTTCATCTACGAAAGTCATTTATATGAAAAACTGTACATCATACATGATCTAGCGCTGGTAGGCAGTATTGTAATACAAAACAATTAATAATAATCATATTAAAAGTATTACAGACTAGATAGACCTATAGTTTGATTCAGTATGGCAATCTCATGTTGCTAGTCTAGTGAAACTTGCATGAACCTGACAGATGCACAAAGTGCAACACAGTGGGTTGTATTCACTTCTCTGTAAGTGCAATGCAGTTACATCAAGACTGATTTTGGCCCAGCATATCCCACAGTTCTGATTCAGTGACTGCCATGAGAAAAGTTGGACACTCTAAAAGATGCCAGAGAGATTGTTTTCGAAGAGTGAAATCCTGGCCCCATTTAAGTCAATGATAGTTTTGCTATTGTTATCAATGGAGCCAGGATTTCACCGCAAATGTTTAAAGTTATAAAGAAAAGAATGAAGTGAACTTTCAGAGTTTTATAAAAGATTTTTTTCCCCTATCTAGATGTCTTGGTGATGCAAATCACTACTGTCACACCTTCTTTCTTGTGTGATTAATTATGCCATCTTGATACTCTTCTGACATGCACACATTGAAAACCTCCAAGCAAATGCAGGGAGGTTTTTAAAATGTCATTTTGCATCCAGATTGAAGGATTGTGCAGGATTTTTGAGAAGGAGGCTTGGCAGATCCATCATTCTTTAATTCATAGTTTTCACTACTAAGAAAGTGCTGTGAAGGATAGAGGGAAAATCACTCTATAAACTGTGAATCAGGCTGGCATCTTTATGAGTGAAAAGCTGCTATTTTCCCTTATACACACAAAAGAAAAGGCCGATTTAAGTTATCCCTGTATATTCCCCTTTGCTACTTGCAAAGACATTAAATGGTTATAGGATAGCAATGAGGCCAGCAGTCTGGTATTTTCAAGTTCTTTCCTGCCTGTGCTCAAATACTTACCCTAGTCAATAAACCAGAATGTAAAGAACAAACTGCAGCTTGAATGATTTTCTATGTCAGAGCTGATTAAAACTCAGTATGAGCTCGCAGGACATGAACATTTCATACTGGTAGAACAGGTGTTCATCTTCTTGTTTTAAAACAAAAGCCAATGGGAAGAGACAAATGGGTTACAACAGATCACTGCATGAATTACAAGGGATCAGTAGGAGTTTTGCAGTTATCAGATAGGACACCAGTAATGTCCTTCACAAAAAAGTTAGAAACCAGTTCCACAAAACTGAGCCAAACTGTGGCATTTACAGAATGTAGGTTTGTTTTAATCCTTCAGATGCATGTGTACGTCTCTGCTGTTTTCTAACATTTCTTTAGATGTTTTTTCCCCAGTGAATTTTTTTTTTCCTGCCCAAGTCTCTTTTTTAAATTCCTTTAGGCACCCAGGTTTGGTATTTTGAGACTTCTCTTCAAACATGCACACTGTAAATATTTGTTTTGTTCTTTTTCCTAAAATAATCACATATAAGAGTTCTTCCCCTCTCACACTTTTCCACTAGCACAAACCCTTTTCCCTGCACCAACAGCTTGTGTGATCCTGGAGCAGCTTGTTCATTTAAAAAATAGGTTACTAAAGATTAGAATGCTTAATGTAAAGTGACTCATCTGTTGTGCCAAAAGTACATTAGAATGTTCAAATTGTTAGGAAAATATCTATCTATAATTTAAAACACATTTGGAGGAATCCTCATTGGGAGGTATTGTGTACTGCAGTAACACTCTATGTAATAATAATGTAATAATTTCCCCCACATTTTAGGAAGCACATTTTGCACACCTTAATTAAGCAAATTACTACAGCATGGTACTTACCACTCCAGAATATTAGCCTTCTTCCCTTCCTTTGTATTTTCAATTATCGTCTCTTTATCATTTCAGGCCCTATATTCCCATTCTTTTGGTTCCATTTCCTCCTAAGAACTGCCCTACTGAGTCAGATGAATGGTCCATATAGCCCAATATCCTGTCTCCTACAGTGACCAGTAGCAGAGCTTCACGGGGCAGTAGGAGTGATCCACTCCTTTCTTCCCTTCCTGGCTTCTGGCAGTCAGAAGTTTATGGTAGCCTGAAGCAAAGTGTTTCTTCCCCAGCCATCTTGACTAATAGCCATTGATGGACCTATCCTCTATGCACTTTTCTAGTTCTTTTTTCAAGCCATTTATATTTTTGGCCATCACAACATCCCATGGCAATGAGTTCCACAGGTTAATTGTGCCTGCCTCTCTCTCTCTCTTTCTAGTATGTTTTTACATTTATTTCCCCTGCTCTTCTTTTTCTGTCCACAGATCCTTTCTTTGACTTTGATGGCAAATTGCTCTTTTGTAGCATTAGCTGCCCTTAATTCATAGTAAGTCACTAGAAAGAAAGAAGGAGTTACTTGCTGACAGGCAGATCACAGTAAAGGGGTGGAGGATGCGTCCCTAAATGCAGTGGGGAGCCCTGTAAGAATATATAATAAAATACCTACCCCTCCATCATATAGCTCAATGCTAGAAATTTATCTCGGTAAGTTTAGAATAAAGCCATTCCCCTTTCTTGCCCCTCAGATTCATTTCGGACATGCTCAGCCATATTCTACTGACAGTTCACAACTCTGTTAACTTCAGTGGCATTACTGTGGATTTATAACAGTGCAACAGAACAGAATCTGGCCAGCTATATTTGTGCAGTCACCCATCCTTGTGAGAAGGGGCCCCGTACAAACAGTTTGAAGATATGAGCTATTAGCAGTCAAGACCACAGTAGAACCTATAAACAACATTGTTGCAAAATGAAGAATGAGGGGGTGGCTGGATCACCATTATGGTCATATTTTTGGCTTTTCCAGAGTAGTTATGGCATCTTAGATTTATTCTTAAGGTACAATTGGGCCTAAGTCTCTCTCTCATACCACATTCAGCAGCTCCTAAAAAAGTCATTGGAGACTATAGGGAGACTTGACAACAGTGGAGGAATACTGGGAAATGATACTATGAGATTATTTAGGTAATGAAAGGGAGCAAAATAGCAGAGGTGCTGGAGAAAGGGAGAGATGGAATTACTGTGTGTCCAATTAAGTCACGAAGGGAATAGGAATGATTAAATATATGATGCAAGTCATGATGCCAGGTGGAAATCTTGTTAATAATGAGTGAAGACTGGAGCATATAGAATACTGGGAAGGGATTATTTTAGTGTATTATTAGACATTGTTAGAAGGTACTTGTCTGATACTGGGGCATTGTAGTAAACACATAAATTGATAAGAAGGCATTTTTCTTTTAGTATTTTATTGTATTTAAAAATATGTCTTCAAATTCAAAGTTACCAGGAGATGGAAGTTGAATAAATACAGGGAATTTACTTGAAATTTGCATAAATATACACTTTTCATGCCTATAATCAAGATAATTGAGCAGAAATGTTCAACTAACCCATTGTAATTCTATACAGTGTTCCAGTAACTATTCAGAAAGTCAATCTTAGAAAACTAGTCTAGATATATTTTAGTCAAGCACTTGAACAGAATACAAAAGTTACTACCTGAGCCTGCAATATATTTCATATTAACTGAGTTTGACACCGATAAAAACTAAACCAAGCTTTAGCCCAGACAGTGAGAAAACACATACTTGAAATGGTATTATGGAATCAGAAATGTTCTTCTAATTTTTACAATTATTTTTCAGAACTGCATGCCTGTGCACTTTTTGTTTCAAGCTAGGTCTATAAGCAAAAGTGCTGAAGAAAGCCTACTGTCTGAGGAGTCAGATGGCTTTTTCTTTTACTTCAACAGTGCTCCAAGCAAGTGCATCATTTCTCCTGTGCACCATTAATTGCAGGATCAGGACCCCTGTCACTGCAAGTGACTCCAGTGTGGCCCTATGAAGATACAAGGACATGCCTGTGTAAAGACAGTTACAGAGCTAGTGTCTTCTTTTAGACATGACACAACTAAAGTGGGTAATAAAATGGTAGGGAAGGAACAGGGGAGGAAGATGGGAGGACAGCAGCAGGAATACATGATTAGGGAAAAATTCAGCTCCCAAGTTGTCAATGGAAAGAATCCCATTGACTCATATGGCCCTCAAATGGATCAGGTCTGTCCCAAGGTGACACTGGCCTTCAGGAGTGAGCAGAGCCAGTACACCTATGACTCATCAGCTCATTCCAGCTGGGTTTGGGTAGGGGCACCTGGGCTTTATATATGAGGGTGCCTGAGAACATAGAGTGAGCCAGTCAGGAAAAGGGGCAGGTGAGAGCTGCCTGGGAGACGGATACTGGAGGAGATCTCTGGGGAAAGCAGCAGTATGCAGAAAACTCTTTACAGGCAGGAAAGAAGGAAGAATCATCAGGAAGCCAGTGGACTGGCTGACTTACCTGAGCCAGTGCCGGGAGGCCGAAAAGGTTGGAAGGCTAGGGGCCAGTAGAAGGGCTAGCTTGTTGACCTTCCTGAGCCAGAGAAAGCTGGAAAGGGCTGAAGTCTTAGAGCAGGACAGGGAGATGCCGACTGGCTATCAGAAGCAAAGAGCTTAAGATGGAAGGCCAGAGAGCAGGGGTGAAAGTAACATTCAACACTTACCTGTATGGGGGCTGGCTCTGGGCCCCCAGAAGGGGCAGGGCCTTGGTGAAAGGGGCAAACCAGGGGGTCAGCGTCCCCCACTCAGCCCATCCGCACTGTCTGGCCTGTGTGGCCCGGGGCTCCGGCTACTGCTGCAGTAGCAGCAGTGGTGGCTGGGAGCCCTGGGCACTTTTAAATTGCCAGCCCCAGGGCAGCTGCCCCTTTTGCCCCACCTTGTCAGTGGCCCAGGGGAGGCCAAAGGGGCATTGACATTAAAGGGCCCCGCAGGAGTGCTTTAAGCAGGGTTCTTTGCCACAGCAGCACTTTAACATTGCTGCCACTTCTGCACCCCCTCTTCATCGGCAGCCCTGCCTGTAGGGACCTGGCAGGGCCAGCTATGGGAGGTGCAAAACGGGCAGTGACATTAAAGCGCTGCCACAGCAGCACTTTAATGTCGGCTGCATACGGGCCAGTACCAGTGGCCACTTTTTACCAGTACACTCTACCAGCCCGTACCGCCTTACTTTCACCCCTGCCAGAGAGGACTGAAGGCATGAAGGGAGTGAGGCATGGTCAGGGACTCTGGAGCTGTACTGGAGAGCTGGGGCTTGGTGAGAGTTTCCCAAGCTGTATTTGATGCATACTTCCCAACATTTCCAGTGGCTAAACCAGGCCAGTCCTGCCTCAAGGGATGGGAGGTCCTGGAGGGAAGGAGTTGCAGAGAGAGTTGGTTCTGCACTCACCCTGCAGTGGCAACTCCTGGCCTGTGAAGTAGGATGGACTTAGCACCCCACTTCAAGCAGTTCAATCTAGCACATGGGATCACAGCACCACACAGGTTTGGCCTGGCCCCCATGACGCAGGAAGGTGCCCAAGGCAGGGGCCACCCTATAATAAGGTGCTTTACAGCAAAGTGTGGGGGGGGGTACATGTGATGTACATTTTTTTAAGTTAACATTCTGACAATTTAAAAACTGATAAGATGAACAAATATCAGAATGGAAGTACATCTTGACATGGGATTAACAATAAAAAAAATATCTAGTGCAAGTAGTCATTAATATTTATAGAAAAATGTTTCATAGACATGGATGCCCAATAAATGCAGCCACAAATCTCCTAATGCTGCTACAGCTACAGACCAGCAGGTTACAAAAGGAGATGATGTTATGTTTCAATGCAAAATACCTCCATATATTTTAAAATAAATAGTAAATGTTGTTATATTAGATGAAGAGAGAGCATAGAGAATCAATACTTAACGTAATGAAAGATATGGCTAATCTTTCAACACCAAACTGCCTTCCTCATGGACAAAAATAGCCATTAGCCTGAGGAGGGGAGAAAACTAATTTATACTAAAACTTCAGGTCATTAACAGGAAATAAAGCACTGCACAGTCATTAAAACCAGCCCGTGTCAATCATGCAAATAATGACTACAAATAGAGCAACTTCCAAATACATCAATAAGAAGCCCTGGTGTTTAAAAAAAGACCCCCTAGAGAGACAATTTTTTAATAAAATACACAATCAATTACTTTAAAACTCAATAATTTATCATCAAGATTAATCATATAAAAATTGCAAGTGATAAATAGTAACTGAGGGCTCTAAATTGAACAGCGAAATTAATCAACGTGAGGAAGAGTAGCGGAGACATAAAAACAAAGAACCAGATTTTCTAAAGAAGTCACAGCACCCAAAAGCGCCCAATTAGTCACCTAAGTGAAGCGGTCAGATCTTTCAAAAATTGTCAGAACGGGGCTAGCTGGAAAACAAGAATTCTGGGTTGTAAAAAATTTCAGGGTTTCAGAAATTGTTTTAATTCTGCATCAGAACAAAAGTCAGATCTTTTCAAACTTTCCATGAAAAAACTCAAGAGAGTGAGACCTCAGAATAGCCAGTGGTTGGGCATGTACCATGGGTTCTGGAGGAGACAGTTTCAAATTCTTGCCCTGCCCGACTCAGAGTAGTCGCAAGAGTTTAAAGCCAGAAAGTACCACCTACTCATCTAATCTAACCTTTATTTCACAGGCCACCAACACCACCCAGCACTCAGACATTAAACCTAACAGCCAAAAATAGACCAAAGTCTTACAGCCCACAGGAGACTAGATTATTATGTGCCTCAGGCAGAGAATAAGAAGAATCAAGGTGCACCAGTGCTCGAAGCCCCACAATGTCAGATAATCCTGGCAAGTGACCTGCTCCCACATTCTGCACAGGAAGCCAAAGAACCCTGACAATCTGAACTGGGGAAAAATTCCTTTCTGACCTTTCATATGGCAATCAGTTAGACCCTGAGCATGTGAGCAAGAATCATCAAGGCAAGCACCTGAGACTATGAATGCTCAGTACCACCTCAGAACCCTGGCCCATTCTACCCAATGTCCCTTCTCCAGCTGTAGCCATCTCAGATGCCTCAGAGAAAGGAGACTAAACAAAAAAAAAACATCTCCCAGAATACACTGAGGGGAAATCCCTTCCAGATCCCTTCTAGTGGCCAACCAGTACACTGAAGCATAAGATTTAGGAAGATAAGACTAACTAGAAGTGAGCTGCAGGGCTGTTTAGCCTTGTTCCCTTCCATCATGAGTAACCCCATCATACAACTGCACTCATAAATTTGTCCAACTTTCTCTTAAAGCTAATTAAGTTGGTTGCCCCCACGACTCCTTTTGGGAACCTTACCCCTCTGATGGGTAGAAACCTTCGCCTAATTTCCAGCCTGAATTTGTTCATGGCCAGTTTATAACCATTTGGCCTTGTGCCAAAATTGTCTTTGAGCTTAAATAGCTCTTCACACACTCTGGTATTTAACTCCCTCATCCCATGGATTTATGAGAGCAATCATATCCCTAGACTAAACAAGCTAAGCTCATCCGTCTCTTCACATAAGATAGGCTCTATATTCCCGTCATCTTGTGAGTGTCCTGACCCCTGGACTATTAGCTGTTCTGCAATGCTGCTCTTGCAGTGTCTTGTTTTGACCAGACATTCTATTCTGGACCAGAGGAACCTTGCTGAAAAAAGTTTAGTTGAAATTGGTACATTTTTGAAAAAAGGTTTGGGTTTTGACAAATCAGCATTTTCTGATGAAAAAGGTTTAATCAAAAAATTCCCAATGAGCTCTACTCAGCACCATGAGATACCCCTGGTTTTCAGCAAAAGGTTCTGGGTGCTGAGCACTTTTGCAAATCTGGTCCGAACAGGTCAGGGGGAAGACGATGTTTTACAGTTATTTATCCAGTGTTTTTCATGCAGTATCATAGCCACAGGGCCCCAATCTTGCAAACAGCCAAGCACAGATCTACACCTGCATGCCCACCAAGATGTAGAACACAGACACACAGCACCCTCACGCTATCTGGATAAATCCATCTTGGACATGACCATTACCATTGGGCTGATTTTATATCAGCAAACATATTTATCTTTTCATCCCAAAAGAAAACAAGGTTACTCATCTTTGTAACTGTTGTTCTTGATGCTAATTCAACTGTGGGACTTCTGCATAGCCCTCAGGTGGACCTGGTGGCATTCCTCCCAGGAGTCCGGAACCCCTGGCGGATCGGTGAGCAGGTCCTTCCTGCACGAGTGTCGATCCGGCAGGACATCATTTTCCGTTTCCAGAGGTGGAGGTTTCCCCTCGTAGACCCTCTTCGCCTCCCACTCGAACACAAGTGCCAGGAGTTTGCTCATTCCAGGCCTCTCCCCCGGATACGCTGACGGACGGTGTCCTCCTGCGCTAGAAACACCGCTGTTTTGCCTTCCCTCCGTTTCCTTGGTGCACAGGGTCCTGCCAAGCTCCGCAGGAAGTGCGCATCTATCTTGATCGCACCTGCGTGGCCCAGGCAACCCTGGTACACCAACTCTGGATCTGTCGGTAGCCGCTCCGATTCCCCCCCTGTGTCCAGACCTGATCACACAGGACCACGGGAGACTTCGCACCCGTCTTGTGATCCCACCTCACGGCGTGGCTCTTGCATGCTGATGCTGACGAGTTGCGCTGTTCAATTCGGTGCAGCGCATCCTCCTTAGTAGGGAAGCCTCCACCCACGGCCATATGTGGCCAAATGGATGCGCTTCACGGCCTGGTGCGCATCGCACGATGCTTCTCCTTACAGGCGTCAAATCCGACATCCTTGACACCTCTGGACCTAAGCAGGAGGGCCTGGCGACTCTCCATTAGGGTGCACCTGGCAGCGATATCCACCTTCCATCCGGGAGAGGGTGTGTTACTCAGTGTTTTCTCACCCAGTAGTCTCTCGCTTATGAAGGGCCTGGAGCTTACTTATCCCCCGCTCATCACCCAGCCCCTCCTGGACCTGAACTTGGTCCTAAACAGACTTATGTTACCGGCCTTTGAGAGCCACTTGCGACTTGTCGTTCTCTACCTTTCGTGGAAGACGGTGTTCTTGGTGGCGATCACTCAGCACGCAGGGTCTCGGAGTCAGAGTCCCACTATGGACCCTCCATACACTGTCTTCCTAAAGCAGGTACAACTGGACCTCATCCGCATTCCTCCCTAAGGTGGTGTCTTCTTCCATACTAGCCAGGACATCTTTTCTCCGGTTTTCTTCCCAATAGCCTCATGCTCTCGGCAGGAACAGCGCTTCACATCTTGGATGTGCGCAGAGCACTAGCTTCTATGTGGAAAGGACAAGCCCTTCGGAAGTCTCCCGAGCTCTTTGTGCCGTTGCGGAGCGGATGAAAGCGTCTACCAGTCTCCTCCCAGAGGATTCCTCTGGGTCACGGCCTGTTTCGCACGTGCTACGCGCTAGCTCATGTTCCTCGGACGCCTTACAGCGATTCCACCAGGGCAAGCTTCCTCAGCGACCTTCTGGCGCACGTGCCCATCCAGAGATTGCATGCTGCAACCTGGTCATCGGGTCATACTTCGCTCACACATGCGTTGTACAACAGTCTCGAGATGACGCAGCCTTTGGAGTGGCGGTACTCCAGGCTGCCACGTCTCACTCCGACCCTCCCTCGGTAAGGCTTGGGAATCACCCTACCTGGAATGGATATGAGCTCACTCGAAGAAGAAAACAGGTTACTCACATTTGTAACGGTTGTTCTTCGAGATTGTTGCCTCATATCCATCCACCACTCCCTCCTTCCCACTGTCGGAGTAGCGCAAGAGGAACGGAAGGGTGGCCGGGGCTGCGAGTATTTATGCGGCACCATGGTGGTGCACTCCAGGGGGCGCCAGCGACCGCGTGAGTTGTGATAAAAGTTTCCCGACGGTCGGTGCACGCGGCGCACGCACACTCTGAATGGATATGAGCAACACAATCTCAAGC
>NC_133773.1:108938223-109064180 GCF_003597395.2 Chelonoidis abingdonii
AATAAACTAATTAACTATGTAAAACAAGAACGATTAAGTAACAAAGAACAAAAAACGAGCGATTAGCTAGGGAAAATGCGGAGGTCAGGTAAACTGCACTCCACTGTTCCAACGACCAACACGGGCGGTAAGAAGGAACTGAAGGGTGGCTGGGTCGGCTGGGGTATTTATGCAGCACCATGGTGGCGCCACTCCAGGGGGCGCCCAGCCGACCCGCTCAGTGTTGCTAGGGTAAAAGTTTCTCCGACGGCTGTGCACGCGGCGCGCACACACCTACCTGGAATGGATATGAGCAATCACTCGAAGAACTACTCAGATTATAATTTATTCCAAAGGGATGGAAGAATTTTAAATAATCCCTTAGTCTCATTGCTGATACAGTAAGTATCACTTCTTTATGCAATTGACTTTTCTAGTAAAACACTATTTACTATTTATTTTAAACTATGTGTGAGGGACTGTTTTCTTTATTCAAGTGCATTATCCTTTTCTCTGTATCTTGGGAAGTCACACTTACACCCACTGCCTTTTCCTCTTCTCGGGGTCTTGTCACTTTTTTGTAAAAAGAAAACTGACTTTATCCAGAAAGAACATTGCACCTCTCTCACCTCTTTTAGCAGTGTATGTACCTTCTCCCTACTGTAGATGCATACCCTCTTTCCTCACCCAATCTAAAATTCTAAGGTCAATTACTATCTGCCTCCTACATCTGAACCTGTCTCCTAAAACTCAGCCCACCTTCCCAGCCCCCTATCTTCAAGCTGTCACTAAATTATTTAGTTTCTCCTACAATCTAACCAAAACATTCTTCTTTTCTTAACATCCCCATTGCTTAAACCCTTGTCATCTTTCAGCCTGATTAGTATAATCTTCTTCACTCCATAGCTCTTATTCTCCCCATCCACCACTAGAGTCATCTTCCTCTGCTTCCTCTCTAGCATAATAATCTCATCCTTGAAGCCCTTCATTCTCTTCTTGTCTTTTATCATATTCTAACTCCTCTCATCCTTACCTTCAAGGGCTCCATAATTTCACTCGTGTTTTGTCTCCATCTATTTTCTTTTTCCTCCTTCGTCCCCTTCTCTCATTCTTTCCTTCCAACAACTGTACTTGAAGGATTCTGCTCATCCTTGCCCATCAACCACCTTCACTTTCCTCCTTCAAATACTTCTTTGAAGCAAATGACTTCATCCTTCTTCCTTACTTGTCCTCAGCAATAACCTCTCCAAACCTTCCCATACCTGAATTGTAATCCCATGTCTTGTCTTGTCTGTCAGAGGGCTCTAATTGGAGAGAGAACATTTGCAATTCCAGCTGAAGTCAATGTACTCTATAATTTTTCTCATTAGATGTTAAGAGAGCTCATGCTCTAAACTGTTTAAAGAGGTGTTTTGTTTTGTACAGGTATGTACTGTATTCATACAATTATGTTATACACGACAACTCCTATTTTTTAAAAAAACAATTCCTCTCAAAAAATCCCCCCACATTTGAGGTAATTAAAGTTTTGATGAATTACAAATGTAAGGACATAATAAATTATCACACCTCAGAATTATTGTATTTCCACACTTGTAATATAAAGCAATTTTAGTTGCTTGCTGCCAAATGTGGGTAGAATGTTAGATGACTGAAATGTAAACTGCAAGTGAATTGTATCTCAGGATCAGGCCATCAGCAATTCACTGCATTGGGGTTCAGAAGAGGAGTTTCATTCCTGGTTCTCCCACAAATTTCCTGGGTGAACTTAGACGAGTCCCTTAAACTCTCATTACCTCAGCTTCCCATATGTAAAATACTCTGTCTCTTCTGTGTAGATAGTAAGAGAAAGTAGCTTTCCCAAAAGATTTACTAAGTCTTTATACAATTCTTAGCAGAAGGAATCCCAGATCTCATTTGAGTTCTCAAAGCACTATAGTCATGTAACTAATCAGTTCCTCTGGATACTTTATATATTTGGCCTAATGGCCACAACACAAACTATAAACTAATATTTTTTCATAATATTATTTTATGTGTCAATTGGTGCAAGATGATTAAATTACAGGCAAGCTAAGACGTCAGTTAATGTTACAGTAGAAGAAACTGCATCTTGACACTCCTTTGATTAAGTAATCATAACACATTTAGCTGCAGTTCTGAACAAAGAAACAAAAGAAAACTTGCAGGTTTTTTTAGCAATTTAATCTACTTCAGCACTTGCATGAGTGTAATGTGGCATTTGCCATGGTAACCATATTTTCCCCTTGGAACTCAACTAGATGTGTAAATGAGTTCTCCTTTTCATTGACTATGTTACTGTTGCTGTGATACAGCAGTGACTGACTCAAACTGTTTAGATATTTAAATATATATTTTAAATTTTCCAAAACATCAATGGGCGAATATTTGATTCTTCTCTGACTTTAGCACCTTTAGTTTGACTTTAGCACCTTTTCATAACTATCAGGAGGAGGAAAATATTGAACAAGTGAAAAAATGTGGTAACTTCTGCATTTAAAAAGTGTGTTAACACTTCCTTAAATTCATTTCTCAGCTATGAGAAGGTTCTTTCTATCTTCTAATCTTCTCTTTCCAAATTGTAAGTACAGGTAGAAAAACAATATAGGCTTTTATGTTGTTTTGGTTGTATTTACATGTGTGATAGTTTGCTGGAATGTTACAAATTGATATTTTTTTGAATAGACTGTTTATTCATATTTTTCTTATAATCAATAAGCCCTGTATGTCACTTGATGCAGAGATTACATTCTTATGTCTTTTTCTTCTTTTATATAAAGTTTTCTTTTAGACTTGTTGAGTTTTTCTCTCTGGTAGGCTAAGGAACGAAGGGGAGGGAATTCTCTTTGTGTTAGATCTACGGAGGGTGAAACTCTGCAGCACCAGGGGAAAATTGGTAGGGAAGGGGAGGAGAGATAGAATCTTTTCTGTTTCCTTGTATTTGGGGTTTGTCTCTTTGTGGAATAGAGGAGACATGCTTCTTGGTATTGTGATGTAAAGAGATTGCATCAGTACTCCCAGGTTAGCCCAGAGAGGAAAGTCTGGATGGGAGAGAGAGGGGGAAGGGAAGTGGGTTATTTCCCTTTGTTGTGAGACTCAGAGTATCTGGGTCTTGGGGTCCCTCCAGGGAAGGTTTTGGGGAGACCAGAGGGGGCCAAAACCCTGGAATTTTTGGATGGTGGCAGCGAGAAGCTGGTAATTAAGCTTAGAAGGGTTCATGCTAGGCACCCAGATTTCTGGACGCTAAGGTCCAGATTTGGGAGTTAGGCTTATGATAATTATTTCCTGTCATTATTCAATAGACCAACACTAGCCACTCAAAATTTGGGGGATATAGTTTCAAAATTATGCTCAAACAAAAAAAAGTATATATGCAATGTAAGCTGTTTTCAGAAGTGCTGAATACCCACAGTTCTTACAGAAAGCAATGGGAGTTGATGTCAATAGCGTTACACAAGCTTTCACAAGCTGTGAATTTGACCATAAGAGTCTCGATAACTTAAGATGTTTTCTTCCATTTTTAATTTCTGGTTGACAACTTTAGCATGCCCAAAATGTTTACCTTCGTACATTGTTAAAATGAGCAAATAATTCATAGTAAGCAGACAATTTAACATGCTGAGGCACTTTTAGTGTCCAAGAATTGTCTAAACAACCCATGATTTTCTTGATTTATTAATTATTTAAATTACTGTCTTAGCATGACCAAAACATTTATCTTTTTACATTGTTAAAATGAGCAAATAATTCATAGTGAACAGTTTATAGGAAATGTTCAGTATTAGAAATTCAAGCTGTATTCAATCATTTTGATTGTACACGCAGGTCACATGGTGTGTTTCTGTCCCTTGACAGGTTAGTGAAAATCAGAGTTTTGGTATGAATACTTGCAATTATGAATTGGAAATGTGTCTTCTGCAAATATTCATGTGTTTAAATGTGTCATTTTTTCCAAACATTCTTCCTAGTAAACTTGTCAACTAGAACATTTATGGACTTTTTGCGTTTGCTTGCATTAATGCCATTGGAGCACATTCATGTTTGCCTAAAATCCTTTAAAAATCAGGTTCTTAGCATCTATTCATCAATTTCCCTATCTTTAATGTGATGGGGGTAGTAAATGATTATGATCATCACCATTTTACAGCAACATAATGAGGACTAATTAGTTAAAGTTATCTTGGAGATAAAATATGCTATCTATTGTTAGGTTACATGGTTTTGTCTGTAGCTGGCACATTGTATCAAGAAGTTTTCCTACTATTGGAAATGACGAATGTACTAGCTTATTGAGATGTGACAAAACATTATTAATTCCCACTGAATAACGCATAAGACAGATGTCTCTTCTTGCAAGGAGGGCAGGTGGTATACCCTCCCTGGGGTCTGTCCTGAATTAGATTACATTTTGTAATCTATTCATATGTGCGGTGCAGAGGTCAGATGTTTCTTGCGTTTCTCTACCAAAGCAAACCACCTCTCATCTTTTCTTATTTGATTTACTATATACATTTATGGCTGCACCAGACCTTGTGACAAATTTCTTCAAGAAAACATGCTAGTTTTTTTTCTCAGCTCCAAATGGTGGTAATTATTTACTATACTCTGCTGTCAAACTCTAAAAAGTACTAAGCTACTATGTCAACCGTATTTTGATTTCCCTGTAAACAGCACTATTAGTGTAATTTCATTCAGCATTCTGACTATTCCTAGCACTAGAACGTAAACTTTTGGTCAGATTTTGCTTCTCTCCTTCTTTTAGGGTTTTTTTTTGTTGTTTTGTTTTTTGTCTAACATGTACATATTTGTGCAAGATTGAAGGATCAACATAATGGAAGAAGCTAAAGTCCTCATTTCATGCAAGGAACTCTGGACTCCTGACAAATTTCTTAAACTTGAGTTGTCAGACCAAGGTCAATTTTTCCTCTTACTTAAAATATTATTAATATAGCTTGGGTCATTATGGTAAATACTATAGAAATAACCATGAAAGCACAAACAGTGTCCTGACAGAATTTAATTATTAGCGAATGGATTTCCTTCATGCCACTAGAAAAGTAAGTTGAACTGTAATGATTATAGTATCACTACCCAACATTACTCAGTACATCAGGAATTACATTATCCATCGAGTTTATAAGATTTTGTTGGTACTACTTTGTTTAAGACATTTGTCAGCAACTCTGACAAAATAATGTTACACGTCTAGAAAGAGTTCTAGCTGTAATCCTCGGTTATCTTCAACAACTAAGTAGGGGCTTGTCTACATTACCCACTGGATCAAGGGGCAGCAATCGATCCAGCAGGGGTCTATTTATCGTGTCTAATCTAGATGCAATAAATTGACCGCCGAGCACTCTCTCATCAACTCCGGTGTTGCACCAGACGAGAAGCGCAGGCAGAGTCGACGGGAGAGCATCAGCCGTTGACTTATCTCAGTGAAGACACCACGGTAATTAGATCTAAGTATGTCGACTTCAGCTATGTTATTCATGTAGCTCAAGTTGCATAACTTAGATCAATCTCATCCCCCACCGCCACCCAGTGCAGACCAGGCCCTCGTTATGGTATATTAGATCCAGTTCTGCATACTTTTCTTCAAATAAGTAATCCTTCCTCATAGAAGCAGGACTATACTCACTTCAGGTGGGGTGTTGCAAGATCAAGAATAACAAGGTAGAGGAGATGCTGAGGTAATATTATATATAATGTCATTACATTTGCCTTCTTCCTGCACCTTAGGGTAACTTTTTGCTGAAGCACAGGCCAGGATTCTGTATTTTCAGGAAAGCACTATGTAGAGTTAAATGTCTGGTTATTGTATGCAAAAGCCTGATAAATAGGTGTTAATAGTTCCTAGTAAAGTTCAAAGAAAGCATCCCATAAAGTTTCTTACCAAAACAATGATTTAATGCACACAGTCTAGGGATCCATAACTATCAGCATTTCGGCCCTTGAGTTAATAGTTGACTGACCCTTTCAGTTGCTGGTGAAACAGAAATTTGTAGCCTGTATCCAAAGTGGTACAAGTATTGAGCACCAATCCTCACAGCAAACACATCACTTGATCCTGCATGGATCAGCCACTGAGTTCACAGGGCTGTCTTTAACTCCTATACTTATAACTTCCTCCCACACCACCACCATCCCGCACTGATTTATTCAGCTTTCATAGGGTAACTGGGTGTGACCTGTCAGGAGAGCTGCCCACAACAATAATTTCCTATGCAGCTTTAGAAACAGCTAGTGAGCATGTCTAGTAAGTGCCAAACCCTAATTTTGGATGTTTCTGGGCCATTCTAACTTGCCCTGCTTTGCATTCTGTACACATGCAGAGACATAGGATTCCAACTAAAATCCATGTCTCCTCACTGCTGCTTCTCTCAATTGCTTTGGAAGAAAAAGTCAAACGGTGCGGTAAAAGGCACGTGGGTCTCAGAGGCACATTATCTGTAAATGCTGTTACCACAATGGGTAAATTTTCAGAAGTACGTAAGGGGCTTAGGCTTCTGAATGCCATTTTCAAATGTTACTTGGGCACATGGGGCTAAGTCACTTTTGAAATTCGACTTTGGCACTTTTGTAAATTTTATCGATTAGCATGATTCTACCTTTCAAATTCGGACTATTCTAGTCTGTGTGTTGCTTTAAGAGTTGCTGTCAGGCATATATGATGCTTAACAAAAAGACATAAATATGGGGAACAATACAGGTGGATGCTGCAATTTCCTCTAGCTCAGAGTCTAAGCCATTTGTATAAAATTAATTAAGTATTCATTGGAGCAGCAGGAGTGCATCTCCAGGAGTGTCCTAACCACTGGGCTATAAAGTCCTTCTCACTCTCTTGCTCCAGGCTTGAGTTAGGTGCCAATCCTTTGGGCAGCATCAGGACTTTGGCAACTGTGCACAAGTCCACTTGCTGAAATTTAGACACCATGGGGACTTGAATGGTGGAGACTTAGGCACCTAGGGACATTAGCCACCCACATGGTTAGGAGGCAGCTGATCAGGGACATGGTGAACAGCAGTGGCACCTAAATTTTGGACTTTGCCACCAAAAGTGGCAGTTAGGAATCTAAGTCCCCCCCGGGGAATCCCACCCACAATACCTACTTTCTAATTCCTCTAAAAGCAATAGTACCAATCACTTAGAGATCCAAGCTGGAAATGAAGAAGTCTGCAAAACGAAAACCTCTCATTTTATTGGTAGGCTAAAGTAAATTGATTAGGAATTAAGTAGGAAATTAGGATGGCTATGATAACACTAGGCACAAATCCAGTCGTATAGGAGATGTTCATTTTTATTACTTTGGTGTCTTGCTTCCAGATCTGAGTCCCCTTACTGTTTTTCTTGGTCTCCAAAGGTAACATAGAAAAAATAAAGATAGATACATCGGACACCGGATTGTGGGTTCAAGATCAAGTGTCATCAAATTTGTTATCATCAGATAAAAAATGATAAAATTAGTAACACTATACAAATTCCACTGTACTCAATCATGCATTTTATAGGGATGCCATAAACTTAAACTTTTACTATCAGTCCGGAAGTGCAATAGTAAACTCTCATGATTCTTTCTGTTTTACCTTCCTGGCTGTTTCAACACAGAAAATAACCAATTTTTATGTTTCTGAATGACAGTTTGTAAAACTTACCCTTTTGTTTTACTGTGCTCAAATAATATGACACAATATTGATTTCAAATAAACAGACCAACAGACAGGCTGGTGGCTTTAACAAAAGTAAGATTTTTAGATAGGGAAACAATATTTTTATAGTTTAAATCTGGAGACAAAAATCCCATTAACCTGTTAACACAGTCTCCTAAACGGGTGTCTTTCCTCTTGTGTCATATTGGACTTATGGTGTCACCACTGTAACGTTGGCAAAAATTATAACATTTGTTTTACTTTGTTTGCAGATAATACTGAGTTTAATCTCCATCAAATATAATACTTGTCAGGATGACCTATTAACAGCACATTGTTCATATTAAGATTTTAATCTGATTTAAATGAAATGTATACACTGAGTCTGATACCAAAGTTTGAACAAATCTGCAGACGCAATGAAATGCATTAAATATGGTAAACCTTATTCTGATCTCACACCTGTTGTAAATTAGTTTAATTCTTTCTATTTTGATAGATTTACATCTGGTTTGCACTGATGTAACTGAGATCAGAATCCAGCCCAGTGATTTTACCTGTTAGAGTATTTGATTTTATTTCATGTTCTCACTTATATTCCAGCACTGCAGCATCTGCATAGCTGCAGAGAATTCAGAGCAAGACAGTAAGCTATTTTTTTAAACTGATGTGAAATTTACTTTCAGATTTAAGTTTAAAAAATGGAGTTAACCTAAAATCCATCATTAGTTTGTTAATCCTCTCTGGCTGATGGGGTTTTGTTTGGTTGGTTGTTTTGTTTTGTTACCACAGATTTTCTGATTTCTCATTCTAAGCTTCCCATTTTGTGTTATTTAGCAGCCTTCTGATCTCATTCTGCCACCTGCTAATAGCCAAAATAACATTTCACAGATTGCAAAATTATAAGTCAAAGAGAGACTGACTGTCAGTCTTCCTAAAGTCAGCTACAAAGCTTATCATTTTTGGAGCCCTTAGGAACCTTCCAAGTTTCCAACCTTAAGGCAGTCTGTAAGCACTTACAATGCATCAAATTATACTCTGATTTATACCAGTGCAAAACCTTTGATTTCTGAGACCAGAATCTTCTCTGTAAGCATGTAAATGTAGTGAAAACTTATTCATTTGCACAGAGGTAATATGAGACAACAACAAAATATTATGAAATAGGTTGGTGAAAAACAGTGACAAATCTAAACAAAATGTCAGCTACCCAATAGCATTACATAGCCACTCTCATTTAATTTGGCAAACATACATTATAGGAATGAGATAGAACTACTCTTTAACTACCTGGGTATCAGTGCTCTGATCAGAATGTTATGGAGAGGTGCTCTGTATTTTCCGCATTCCTCATGCAACGTAACACACATTGTTTCATATCTGCCAAGTCTATGAATTGACTGTATCAGGGTCCATTTTATATACACCAGAGTCAATAATCTCCTAAAAATTCACAGTGCTATTTGCAAAGGGTACATCCAGGAACTCTTTTCTATTTTGTCCTATTAGCTGTGCTAGTGCCAAGTCTCTAATTTGGGGCTTTCACAGAGAACAAAGCTTTATTGTCACATTGACAGGCCCATGCCATATATAGTAACTCTATAGGTCTCTTCCTGAGTCCCATCATTTTCACTCCAAAAGACACACAGCCAGTCAGTGAGCAGGTGAGATATTCTCAGTGCAGGAGTACCCATATTCATACAAATAAAAGCTACCTCTCATATATTCAAGAAAACCAAATGGAAAAGTGAATAGAAGGGGGTGCAAACATGGCCAGATCAAATTATATATCAGATTTACAGAACATGTCTGCAAACACAATTTTTTCTATTAAACCAGGTCCATGCAAAATCCATATCTGGGTGTGGCTTCCAACCCTCCCAATGTTCAGGAGGTGAGGGAAGGGAAGGATTAGATCAAGGCCCATCTCCAAGAACCACTTTTTAGTAAAATTGATGACAAAACAGCAGGATTATCCATGAAAATATGGGGTAAGAGAACATAGAAATATTTCCCCTGTAACCTTCATTCCACATACTGTATACAGATATCCTCCTGTTCACTCAGTGCTTTGCAGTGAGATATAAATTTAATTACTTCAGGTAATCCCTAGGCTTGGGATTACCTCCCCATCACCCTCACCATTCCTAGGTATACATCTTCTAAATAGTTTTCTGAACACAGGCATATGTTCCTATTTCAAATATCAGGTGTAGAGAGTCCATATATGTTTAATAAGCTAAGGATCTTCCTATAATCATTTAGTAGTTGGCATAGGTCCTGAGCTCCATATTTTTTAGATTGCTAATTATCATGCCTCTAGGATCTATAGATAATCTCCATTCTTATGGTACTATGCTGTAGATAAATTCACACAGAGGTGCATTGGATGATTAGTAGAAAACTGAAGAGAATGCACAATTTTCCTAAAGTCCCTTTACTACATAACTAGTAATCTGTAAGGAAAATATTCTAAATACCTCTTGAAATTTCTACCAAAATATATAGAACCCATAAAAAATATTGTGAATTCATTCTGGATTCAAAATGTCACTCTAAACTACTATTTTAAACTCAACTGATTCATTGTTCTATTTCCAATGAGCTAAACCTTCTCTTGGGAAACCCAGCTTCAAATTTGTGGACAAAGGTACAATAATGTAGTTTCAGTGCTAACTTGGAGTCATCTTTTGAAAGCGAAAAGATTGTCTCTGGTACCAATTTCATAATTGTGTCTTTCAAATGGGAACTGTTGTATAACTGAGGAGTAGAAGAAAGACTAAGGTAATACAAATTATTTCAATCAATAACTGAGTTCAATTTCACTTAGAGACACATCTCCGTATCTGATGAGCCACTTTACATTCAATAATTTATGTCACAGGCAGCTGAGACCCAGCCACATTTGGCAACCATCCAAGACCTTGAAAATTGCTCCTTTTTTTCATAAATTTAGCCATAAATATCTTTAAATCTTTAAATTGCAAGGTTATGGCACAGATCTTCTGAGAGCATGTGGAAACATTGTGATTATCAGCTCAGCATGATTGCAAAGAAGAAAAACATAGAACCAATGAGGATAGTGAGAAAATAGCACCACTTTCCCACAAGTGGCACGTCAAACAGCACTTCAAACTACATTTCCAATTATAAAAAATAGTCCTTAGTTTCTTGAAATGATGGAAGTGCCATAACAATATCACCAGCGTAGTTTCCATCATCATATACCACTGTGTCAACACATGCTGTCCTCCTCAGCCTGTTTATTCCTAATAGCTACAATGGTTGGGATAGTCTATTGCCCTAGCACCTTCAACTTCCTGTGTCCAGATGCCATCCAGACCCCACCAGCTACTTATTTAACTAATAGCTCCAGAAATGATTCTTCTCAGTCACCAGAAAAGGATCTCACAATCAGCAGAATGTAAATTGTGGCTTCTGTTTCTTCCAGCATGAAAGCCAATCTCATCCATAATCAACACATACAGAGGAAGATTAAAATCACATGGAAACTCGAGGAGCTTGCACTGTCAGTTTCAAAAGTCTATGTAATTGTCAGTCATTAGAGTTTATAAAGAGTTAGCAGCATATGTCTCAGACTCCATCTTTCTTCCATAAATTGTGTTTTCCTCCCTCCTCCCACCGCTCTTATTTTATTCTGTCTCTAGAGAACTTCAAGTTCCTTCAAATGATCATAAAAGTACCTACCAGTATTGTCTGCATCTATTTAAACAATAATCTCTTGGTTTGATCATCTGTGATATCACAAACCGTCTCACTTCACAGCCAAAGCAAGGCAGTTTCTGCAGTAGGTCAGCGCTGGTAACAAACAGAGGATGTGTAATTCTGCTTCTTCTGCATAACCAGAGGTATTAGCATTTAAAACCAAAAGTCAAACAGGCACAGATGTATCTGCACTGGCTTGTATTCTGGGTTAAATATCTTTTTAAAAATATATATGGGCCAGGTTATGATTTTACACCAGTGTAAAACAGAACAACTCCACTGAAGACACCAGCAGGAGATTAGAATCAGGCACATGTAAGCTTTTTGCTTTAAAAGGAACAAAACATCAGCAGAATCTGAGGCTGGAATGTGTCATTTCACTGTGCATAAAAGAGGAGAGAGCATTTACATTCACAGGACGTTATACACAGAACTTCCCACAAAACTGGGGGAACGAGAAGACACAAGGTCATTTTACAATTTAGTTAGGAGTGTCTAGGAAGACTACTTTGTGTTTATACAGACATACATCTGCTATTTATAACTGCTAATGGGGTCTGGTTTTACTATATAATTGAATGAACTGGCAGCCATTCTCGGCTGAAATCATAACATGGAGGATGCTGCATATGTCTCTGCTATGAGACCAGTCCTGTGAGCAATGGGAATTAAGGGCACTCATGAAAGATCAGATCCTATTCACTTCAACAAATATCCCTGCCATCTCCATATATCTCTGAGTATCACAAGGGGGAGATACTGTGACAGACTATCATATACCAGTTCTCTTAGGGGGTATATATATATATGTATATATATATATATATATATATAATGAAAGATTTGGCAGCCATCCCCCATTAATTATGCTACTAAAGCCATCATCTACAATTAGATGAGTTTTGTAGTGTTCTGTTTGCAGGTAAAGACACTCACTTGTACCATTTACACCCAATACAACCTATATCATCAATGGATTTGACATCCCAGTTTTATACACCCAGTGAATCTGACATAGTCCTTTCTGTTCTTAAATATGGAACTCTCTGGTACTGATTGGCAGGCCAAAGCTTGGATGCACTGAATAGTCTCTAGGTCCACAATGGTAGGCAAATAGAGGTGCAAACTGGAAACTGCAGGATGTTATCTTGCATTCGTTTGGGTGTCTGTGTGTGCGTGCGCATACGTGTTGCACACTGAAGTTCAGGTTCCTGCGCTGGCGGAGACTTTCTCTGTGACCCTAGGCAAGTCACTTAGGCTCTGTGTGCCTCAGTCCCCTGTGACAGGGCCAGCTCACTCCTGCCACTGCTCAAGCCCACAAACAGCTCAGTGACCTTTTCTTGGTAAAACATCCCATGCAGTTTATTTACAGTATTCACTTCAATCATCCTCATACACTATATAGCCTCATGTTTACAGTCCTAGGAAGCCCTCAGCTCCTGAGGCAAGAAAGGGAGAAAGATATTTCTCCACTCTTTCTTTCTGCTACCCCCTTTCCCACTTCCTTCCTGTGTCTTTTGTATCATCTGCCTCATGTCAGGATTTGCCTCTTAGGGTATGTCTTCTACACAATTAGACACCCATGGATGGCCCATGCCAATTGATTCGGGCTTATGGAGCTCAGGCTAAGGGCTCTTTAATTGCAGTGTAGACTTTCGGGCTCAGCCACCCCTCCCCTCAAGCCTAAGTCAGCTGGCATGGGCCAGCTGTGGGTTTTTAATTGCAGTTCAAAGCATAGAACACACAAAGACTATAATATGTGATTATGTGTTTAGTATCTTTTTCACAGATATCTGGGCATCTAATATGTCAGATAATTGTAACTAAGGCCTGTATTCTAAATTCCTTGGATTTTGAAACTACACTACTTTGAACTGTGGTCTCACCATCTCTCACCAACTAAGGATGATTACTATTTTGCTGGGACCCCCTCCCCCCCCACAGACACACACACACCGTCCAAGAAAACTCTAGATACTTCAGGCAGTGATGATGGTAGCTCAGTAGGTGGCATTATTCCTTTGAGTTAATACTGGGAACTGAGAATCTACTGGTAAGACCCAGGAAATTGGTACAGTCAACACATTGCTGGAGGAATCATCTTTCTGATGAGATTCTATGGTCATTAGAAATCCAACTTGCACTTTTTACAAAAGTAGTGGCCAACTGTTCTGGATAAATTCCAACTGGATAATCACATCTCGCTTAAGTAAAATTCTCCCAGAGTTTCATCTGAATGTAATTCCTTATTTTCTGTCTTGAAGAGTAAAGGAGTAGATGACTGCATTTCAGCAAAAGATGTTGACCTATAGATACAATGGAGTTATTCCTAATGAATGCTAGTGTGAGAGGAAGACCAGGGCCATGGTTTAGATTGTAAGGTTTGTCCAGCAGTTTATGATGTCTGAATAAAAGTCATTCTGTCAATGCCAGGTATCATCATTATTTCTCCAGAATACACAAGATTGGGTCTAAATACAAATATTTATATATGCATATGCTGACCTAGTACTCCAACTGGTAGTTCATTTCCCTTCTACAGAATGATAGGTTCTTCTGATAAATCATATGAATCGCTCCTAACCATTTGTATTACCCTCCATAGTTTGAATGGCGTACACTAATACCACTTTAGTCCTTTGGATCATGTAACTATGAAGTCATTATTATTTTGCCTTTGTACTTTTCCCTGTAAACTGAATGAACATTTACTTTTTTCCCCACATTCTTCATATTGGACCATGATTGCCTTCATGTCTAAAATATTAACTGAGCACCAAATTCTGATTCTGTTCCTCACATTGGGTAGTGCCATACTCTTTGAGTAACCCTACTGAAAGCAGTAGGGCTACTCATCAAGAATAGAACTATTTGATGTCAGCAAAGGTGGCAGAACTGGGTCCTAAATTAGTAAACAAGAAAAGATTGCTACCTTGACTATGTTTTAACATAGTATGTGTTTAGCTTCCATTACCAAGCTTAATTCAAAAGAAATATCTCCTTCATTAAAGAAAAATTAAAACTTTGCCCAAATAAAAAAAAAGTATGGTTGGAGAATTTGGAAAGCAATTTTGATAACATTTACCAAAAAACAATGATCAAAATGATGGAACTAAATCATTAGTGCTTGAGACTCAAACAAGAAAATATTTCCCTTCCTTCAATATTGATATATTTTGTTGATTCTGTCTTTGTTAAGCCTTTAGGTCATTCTTTATTCAGGTCATGTCAAAGAAAAAAGGAGAATGAGTTGGTGAATAAAAGCACTATAACTGAGATTAGGTGCTCCATCACTTTGTGATGAAATATTCAAACACATTGACCAGTGGTATCAACTTATTCATGACTGATTTAAACGAATCACTGAAAAATGTACTTTAATCTTCCATATAATAAGTCTTAAAAAAATTAAAACTGAAATCACAGTTTAAATGAAAAGCTAGAGACATTTCAGTCATCATTTACTTGATGGTACATTTTCTGCTATTAAAAGTGGCTGGTTTCATTAAAAAAAACCTAATATGATTGCATGTGTAATGCAGTTTATGATTTAGAGTTGATAATTTGTGAGCTACTGAATGTCTTGGTGGATATTGATGTCATTGCCCTTCATATTAAAAAAAAATAATGCTTTTCCCAATTATTTTTCATCGATGAAAAGCATGCTGACAAAACTGAATGTAGCATGAGTCCTTAACCTGCTCTCAGCCACTTTAACTATCATTCTTTAAAGTTCAGATGTAAATATTTAGAACAGCTACCTATTCTAAATGATGTACCTGACTTTGCATAGCCTTTGGGTGCATTTTTTTTTCTAGAATACATTCTTTGCACACTGATTATTGCTAGACCACAAGTTAAATCAATTTAAAATCTGCCAATCGCAGATACAGACACAGAAGAATATGGTACATGAACAGCAGCACAGAACCCTCAAATACTGAAATTATTCTTCAAAGGGCTTTTGTTCTAGGTATTACTCCTACTTTAATGAAAAGATTTTAATCATACCTCTTTCCCCTGAACAATGGTTGAAGTAGGAGGGAGGGTGAAGTTAACTGTGAAATTTACCATGAATTTATAAGCAACTTGATTGATCTTGATCATCAATTTACCAGTGAACATATTAGCTTTGCAGAACAAATCCATCTCTATCCCTTTCTATTTAGTTGAGTGAAAAGATTACAATTTAAAACAAATACATTTCTGAGGACAGTGCATGGTAAACAATTAGCATTTGCCCACCCACTCCCACCCCCACCCACCATTAGGTCATTTGTAAGTATGAGACATTTCTTCCTTCTTGTAAATTAGAAGCTTTCTGCATGAATGAATTAAACAGACATCGTTAATAATCATTCAAGCATGGAACTGACAGAAAGAGATTTGTGGGTTATGACTCTATCACACCAGCCTCGTTTGCTCATTGATTTATTAAAATTTTATGGAAAGGACAATAAAAATTCTAGCTATGCCAAGATCGATGGAGCTTAACACTTTCTCCTCCTCAGCAAATTAGCCACATTTTCACCTTTAGTATTTAACGATATATTGTTTTCAGAAAGTTGGGAATTATAGTAGAACTAGAAAACAATATTTTAGAAACTGTTTAAAAGCAACAGACTACAAGGGGAGAAGAACTCAAAAGGAATGATAATGGGACACAAAACTTTCCACCTCTAGTTCAGATCCATATTGACTGAAAGGCAGCTGTTTGTAACAACCATTTGGTGAGGACAATGTGCAATCAATTGGCAGTCTCTCAATACAATTTCTGGGATACAGGTGAACTACCACAATAATTAGTACCCTTGTTGACAATCAAAATATAGCGGCCAAGGACTGATCCACAGAGGTGATCTCTGCAGGGTAGAGTTAAAATACATTGGCAAGACACTGTGGGGAAGCTTATACATCTGTTATCTTTACTTTTTAGTATCTGCTCTGTACTACAAAATGGACTTCATTTTCCAGTGCTTTTAAGTCTGGCATTTTTCAGGATTTTGTGTGGCTTGGCCAGGAATGGAAAGAACATGCTGGCAACAAAACAGAATGGTGTGGCATTGACTGGTGTTCATGGAGGGATGGACAGGACAAGCTGGAAAAAGGTGGTTTTTCAGTGGCACTAAAGTCATTTAAAGAAATTAACCAATAGGTTACAATCCAGTGAGCTCTCAGACTTTATTTGACTTTGTTGTTTTTTATTAAATGTTCCATATGGAGTGCAAAAAAATTATGCAATTTGTAATATGCATTATCATAATACATTATTCTAAGATTGTATTTTCTGAAACTTTTACTTCATATTTGAAGCAAATTTTTTTTGGTTTTACTCGACTGTGTGTTCTTTGAGCACTAAAAACTCAGTATATTTGAAATTTAATTACAATAATATGATTATACATTTGAGTAGTCCATTTAGTTCTGTGGGACTACATATGTAAAGAAATGTTTGAAGGATCAGGGCCTACATTGTTGAGAGATACCACTTCAGAGACATAAAAGACAGATTTTGTTTTGTAGCTTATTCTGTTTATTGGGGAAGATGCAATTGTAAGTATTTTAGTCTTTATTTTTTAAATTTTTAGTACATTATAGAATTTTAAAGATAAAGTTTCTCCATGCAGTGAAAACTAAGAAAGCAAGCCCTTACCCTCATTCCAAGTTTTTATTACTGCTGAAAGGACAGAAATGTCAGTCTCTATTATAAATAAGAATGGGCCTTCTGATTTGATTCCTATGAACATGATTGGCTGAACTTCATTCTGTGATTTATAATAAATTGCAGAAACTCATCTCCCAGAAAGAAAGAAAGAAAAACAGGAATGTACATCAGTGTTTCTCAGAAGTTAACTGTTTTATCTGCAAGAGATCTAAAGAAATTGCCTGGTATAGCTAATGTACATCGGTTGTTTGTTACGAAGAGAAAATATTACAATTTCAAGAACCCATATTTTCATAATGATTAATTTCTATATTTTTTTTTAAAAAATTACAATTCCAGTAAAAACTACAGGCCAAATCATACATTTTTTTAAGCACAGCTTCCCACTGAAAGCAATGGGGCAGTACAATAGAACCTCAAAGATACAAACACCAGAGTTACGGACTGACCAGCCAACCAGACACCCCGTAGAACCAATCAGGCAACAGCAGACACACACACACAAAAGCAAATACTGTACTGTGCCTGTGTTGCATCTTAAAGGCACATCTGGGTTGCCTGTCCCCCAACCCCACCCCCACATGCAGGGCACCCACTTACAGGTAGGAAGTGAAGATGCTGAGATTCGTAGGCAAAGCTGTGAGCCGCTGCTGCAAGCCCAAGGCAGCAGGACCAGCACTGGGGTCTGTGCTGCTTTCCTGTAAGCTGTACGTGCTGTTTTCACCCACCCATCCCAGCCCCTGCTGGGAAAGGGACACGCTGTTTTCACCCCTCCCGCCCCAGATGGGATGGGGACACAATCTTGCCAGTGCCAGGGAAAGAAGCTGCCTGCAAAGAAGCTGGCTAACTGTCCCTGGAACCTGGCCCAGTGTGACCAGACAGCAAATGTGAAAAATTGGGACGAGAGTGGGGGATAATAGGAGCCTATATAAGAAAAAGACCCTAAAATTAGGACTGTCCTGATAAAATTGGGATATCTGGTCACCCTAACCTGGCCTGGAGTGCGATGTGCTGGAGCGGGAGCTGCATTTTGTTCAGCATTACGAACATTTCAAGGTTACAGATGACCTCCATTCCTGAGGTGTTCACAACTTTGAGGTTCTATTGTAGTATGATATGGCCTTATATCTTTAAAAATAATCTTTTTATTAACTTTCTATTATAAATTGAATAAAATAACCATGAGCATACAGCAAAATTACTTTAAATTTCAGTAACCAAGGAAAGTTGAAACAAAAATAACTGCTAAAATAAAAATGTTCATCTACCACAATGTGAAGATGAAAGTCAAACCATGTCTGAAAGATTTGGGTACTTCTGGGTAAAGTTCTATCCAGGAATGGTCAATCTTGTTTTGTCTAATTTTGGACTCACTAAAACATAACACATTCAGCTATTCAAAGCTCAAGTTATACCAAAAGTTATTCAGTTCAGATTGCATTTAGGAGAGACTAGCAAAAAAAGCATCAGAGAGGAAAATAAAATTCAGTGGGACAATACACTGAAAAAACAGAGCGAAGATTAGGTCAGAGTTAGTGAAGTGGCTGCAGGGGTAATTTTGGTCAGAGCTTGTGAGAAGAGAAACAAGGAGAAAAATTGTAATGATAAAATATAGGGTGGGAGGTACGTATATCATGTATGAGACATCTATCCTGCTTGTGTATTTTTTTCAGTGTTCCTCTATTCCAAGTAGACACCACAGGATTCCCAATGACACAGAGTAAAAGATTTTTCAAACTCAAATTAGTTCAGTGTACCCAAAAATAATTGTAGAGATTGTGTAAATCTCTATGGCCAGGAGGTTTCTCCAATTCCTAGATCTACTAGAACAGCTGCATAAAATTGTTTGAATAAGCATCAAATCCTGCTAACTTATTCATGCACATGGGTCCTTTTTGCCCTTATAGTGAAAATCAAGATATCTTTGAGCAAAACACTTTCCCAGAATGATAAAAACAGTATTTTCATGTGCCTATACTTTCTTTTTGGTCAACAGTATTATTTATACTTCCATAAATCAGTCTTATGGAATGAACTCTACTTCAATCAACCATTACTGTAAATATTTCACTATGGTTGCAAATCACAACTCACCCATAAAAGCAGCATCTATAAAAAAGACAAAGAATCTTGCCATTAAGATTGTGGCTCCGAAGTCAGGAGATCTGGGTTCAGTTCCTGTTTCTGACATAGATTTCCTATGAGTCACAATCTCTCTGTGCCTCAGTTTCTCATCTAGGTTGCAAATTCTTTAAGACAGGGAATGTTTTTTCACTACGCGTAAGTGCAAAAGCTGCAGGATCATAATGTTAGTAGACACCTCTACATGCTACAGTAATACAAACATAATTTTTGATAGTACACACTATAATTTTGTTCTTTTGACTCTGAGTCATCATTGTGCATCGAGGTAAAATCCCAGCTCCACTGAAGTTAATAGCTAAAGTTTAAAAGGGTCAGGGCTTCACCCCCAGCGTTTTCAAAGGATTATTTAACTGGGTTTTGCCTTCTTGCCACTTTCAACCTGGTCAGCCTGCAGTAGCTGTGGCTCTATTGTTTCTGGTTCAACTGTGCTTTGGCCTGCTTCTGCTCCCACTGAAGCCAATCCCAAAACTCTCAAATGGGAACAGAATAAAATCTTTGTTAAATTCAAGTTACAAAATTAAAAATTGATTTTATTAAGGCCTAACTATAGATACACAAACAGAAACTGTACTTATCAAAGCCATCCTAACTGCACCTAGCCAATTAAAAGAGCAACTGAGAAGCATTACATCATGTGAAGAATCTGTCGTTAACTAATCAGTGATCCTGGGGGTAGGACAACATTATCTTACCTAGCAGCTTCTGAGAACTGATTAAATCAGGGGTAGGCAACTTATGGCATGCGTGACGAAGGCAGAACATGAGCTGATTTTCAGTGGCACTCACACTTCCCGGGTCCTGGCCACCGGTCTGGGGGTCGGGGGAGGGCTCTGCATTTTAATTTAATTTTAAATGAAGTTTCTTAAACATTTTAAAAACCTTATTTACTTTTCATACAACAATAGTTTAGTTATATATTATAGACTTATAGAAAGAGATCTTCTAAAAATGTTAGTATATAAAACTGGCACGTGAAACCTTAAATTAGAGTGAATAAATGAAGACTTGGCACACCACTTCTGAAAGGTTGCCGACCCCTGGATTAAATCTTTATTGCTTCAGATACATCAGCATTAGATGCCAATAAATAATACTTGGACAACTACCATTCAGTCATTTTCAAAATAATCATCTTAGGACCAGTCACTAGTGTTTGGTGACTGGTTTAGTTTAATCATTCTTTCTTGAGTACATAGGGCATCTTTAAAATAGTCAACTTCACCCTATCTCCAGTTAGAACTTGTCCTAATAGATATATTATTTTGTTCAAATGTATGTGGCCTGAGTCAGGATTGAGCCTGCATTGTGCTAGGTGCTGTATAAACACACAGATTGCCATGGCCCCTAGTGTAAATTCAGAGGCATTCCCTTGGCATCCCCAGTATACATGACATCAGAATCAGACCCCGTTATATCAGAGAAACATAACAAGTATGTTTTGAGCACTAATCGCAGGGAAGAGTCAATTTTCACACTCAGTACTGCTATATGGGATATTGCAGCGTTTCACTATAGTCATCAGTGTGTGTTAACTCTCAGCAAAGGTTGACATTTAAAATGGAACCTGCTGTAGGGGGTTTTGTTTTGTTTTGTTTTGTTTTTGTTCATTCATGTGTAATTAAATGAAATGTATATGGAACTTTTTAGTAAAAATTGTCCCCTACGTGCTCCATTATTAAGCAGTCTAATTAGTTCTGATCACTGCAAGATTGTTAATGGTAAGTACACTCATAAATCCCACACACACATCAATGAGAAACAAAAGTTAGACCCCACATGTATGTATCTAGCAGCAAAAGGTTAAATTAGAAAAGGCACCCTACTGATTATTGACAGGTAGACAGTTCAACAGTCAGAAAAGTCAGATGGTCCCTGAGTCCTCCTGAGCCATACCACTTTACTGGGATGGAAAACATCCTCGGAAACATGCTGAAAGGCACGGAACATTAAAAGTAGAGTGAAGGCATAAGTACTACTTATTTTCAGTTTCCAACTGACTGAACTTCCAGTTAGGAAAGGTCAGGTTTAATTTGATACAATAGCATTCAGGAAGCCTGTGGTCCATCATATTTCAGGAAGAAGAAAAAAGCTGTTTAACTCTCCCAATAGGAAATCACTCTATTAAACTGTGCATACAAAATATGTACTCAAGGGCATGTGGTTTTATTGTATAGTGATTGCATACTAGGAGAACATAGTAAATAAGTATTGTTGCAAGGTAATGAAAGGAAAAAGTTGTTTGCAAAATAAAAACGGGCATCTTTGAGGATATATATGGCAGAGGAAAGTCTAGCTAAATTTAACAATAGGGATTATTATTGCAGCTGTCACACATCAGAATTTTTTAAAATTTCATATCCATTTTTAAGTAGGTTCAGAGCTATTTTGTGAAATCCCTGTTATAGAATTAGCTTTGAAATATGACTCAAGTCAGCATTTCTTACACAACACAAATGGAGGATGGAAGTGTAAAATAATGCCTCCTATTCTTTACCTCCGTTGATAAGCTGTGCCAATATTATCTTTGTTGCAGCAGCAGTTGCTTGCAAATGCCTTAGGAACTGATTTGGGTCTCTATGTCATGAGCTAATGGAGTCTAAGACAGGCTTTGAAAGAATGTGTTCAATGTATAGGATTCTTGTGTGATCTTTCTCAGAGCACTGACTTCCTAACAGCACAGTGAGGATGCAATTAGAGCAGCATATTATGGGCATAGATTTTTCTTCATTTACAGCTGTTTATCATTCATCTGCCTTTTTAACCGTCCTGAGTTGGTGCCTCTGTCTCCCAACCCAGATTGAAAGAAAAGAAGCCATCCCTCTCCCCATCAGAAAGCTAGTTCAGGACAAGGAAGTCACAAGAATTCTAGGCTGAAATCTACCTTTCTTCAATTTAAGAAAAAAAAAGCAAGAAATTTCAGTCTGGATTATTCAAAAAATATATGAAGATAATTTCAACATTTCGTCATGCCCTTTGGCGTTACATTGTGAATTTTTGTTTTTACTTGTATTTTAATTTTTTTGCTTTGCTGGTGTTGCTAATATTGCCTTGTAGTTCTATAGAAAAAGTGACCTTTTTTTTCTTCATCAGACTTCTAATTATTTTGTAGTTTCCTTACTTAGCCCTTTAACTGAGGAGAGTGGGGACTAAATCTAGAGTAAACTGTGGTCAGGTTTTATTACAATTTAGCTGCAACTACCAGTCTCACTATTGCTGAGCCAGGGACACAACCACAGTTGAAAAGTCCACACAGGAGGAATAATCTGACCCACTGTGTAAATGAGATCTAGTATGGCATCAGACTGGATGGAGTTAGGAACTCCATGCTACAATAAGACATGAGGTGCAATTCTTAGGCTGGTTTCCCATATAGAGCAATCTGAAAAACACTTCATTTTGCATGGGATATAAAATGTCTGGGGATTTGATCCTGGATAATATTGGGATATTTTTGCCATATAGATAGCAGTGAAATCACTGCAAGTGTGATTTAATTTCACCAAAAACAATTTAATGACTTATATTACTTATTTTTTTAACGCTAAACTTCCTCATTTTCAAACAAACCTGCAAAAAGTCCAAGATCAATTCACAAAATATTGGATGTTATCAAACTTGATTTTCCAGTATTAGCAGCAATTTGAATATTTTTGCACTTACTGTTTGCTATATTCTCCAACATGAGGAACTATAACCAACAGAAAAACTAACTCAGAAGAATTGGGGTTATAGATTATATAGTTGGTTGCAGAGCTTTTAACAATTTGTTATTCTTATTTTAGTTACTTATATGTAGGGTTTGGCAGAAATTTCCAACTTATATTAAATCAACAGTTTCTCGCTCTCCACAGAAAATATCTTTTAAGAATGAGGCAGTTTTAAAATAAAAAAAAACCACAGCATTGTGTGAGGATACTTCATGACAAGCAGAAAGAAAAATTCTCTGTCATTCAAACTGGCAGAATGAGAGCACAGTGAAGACTGGGACAGAAGAATAAATCAGCCAAGGTGTATACTAATAAAATGCTGAACTTGTTAAGGAAATCATTAGAGTAAAATCAGAAGTGAGGCTGGATCCTGTAGCCCCTTTGTCTGTGGATCTCACTTTTGTTTCAAGAAAGATTTCATGACTGGAACCTACATTTGTAGATATCGGAGGAACATGGTATTTATCATATTGCATTAGACCACTGATCTATCAAAATCCAGTGTCCTGTTTTCTTACATTGGCCAATGTAAGATGTTTCATAAGAAGGTGAACTCTTCTCTTGCTCCAAACAGTGCACCTACTCCACTGTACCAAGCTGTAGATTGGGGAGAAAGATCCCTTTGTTACAATCCAAAGCATGATATTTTATAAGCCTTGATATGAAACTGAATCAATAATTCCTGAAACCAAATGGGAGTGGTATGAGCTGTGTACCAGGTGCTATAGGCCAGATTTTCTCAGGTATTTAGGCGCCTAAAGATGCAGATAGGCCACCTAGAGGGATTTCAAAGGCACCTAACCTGCTTATACATTTTTGAAAATCCCACTACATGCCTATCTGTAACTTTAGGCACCTAAATACCTTAGAAAAGCTGTCCCTTTGTGCATCACCACTAGTGTTCTAATACAGTGGCTGGTACTTAAGAGCTCATAGGGCTAAAACTCTCCAGTAAAGCAACAACTGTACTCTTTGTAGTGGGACTAATGTAAGACCACCTGCTGCAATCACGAGGCTCCAAGGAGAACTAAAGCTGCCCTTTAAGGTAAAGAGAGAGGAAGCCCACAGTCATGAATATAGGCTTCTGTGGGGCTAATTCATATCTTCCCCATAGAGGTGGAGTATATAGTTTCCTTTGCTTGCTCCCTGAAGCTACAATACTTCCCTGCAGCCTCCACTCTTGCTTCTCCAAGCCCAGAAACAGGCAGGTGGAGTTTCTGAGCTGGGAGAGGGGGAGAGGGTTAGTTATGAGGGTGGACTTGCAGCAGCCCAGTTATCTTGCCGCTGGTTAACAACATTATACCAATCTGAACATAATACTCACAAAACAACCTTGTGTGGCATTAGCATAACTTACAAACTAATAGATAAACTGACTGAACTTGAGACATTTCATTACTTTAACCAATAGCCAGTTTGAATGCAAAAATAATTATGGAATAAACCCAACTTATCTCTAACATAATAACTGCAAGCCATACTTATGTTGTAGGTTAAGAAACTGCTTATCACATTTTGCTATAGAAGAAAAAACAAATTATCATTCTATTTAAAATATATTCTTAATATATAGTATGTATATACTGACCATATATGACAGGGGTGGCCAAACCGCGACTCATGAACCACATGGGGCTCTTTTACAGTTAAAGTATGGCTCATGGACCTCTCCACACCCCACACCCCTTCTCTGCCTACCAGACTGGCGGGAGGGGAGAGCTTGGGACTTCTGCCCTACAGCAGGATAGTGGGGCTAGGGGCTTATCAGAGACAACTGCTGCCTCCTGAGGGGGCGGGCATAATTTAAAGGTTCACCATCCCCAGGCATGCCCCTTCTCTTACCCTCAGCGGTTCTCCCTGCAGCTCCCGGCTGTTTGCCACTGCCTCTCCCCACAGCCCATATGACTGAGCAGGCAGAAAATTCTGGCAAAAATTGAGGGACTTTGGTGGGGGTGGAATGTGACCCCACATACTCCGCCTCCCCTCATGTGCCTCTGGGTTCTGCCCAGGAGGGAGGAGGGTCTCAGGGCTTCAGCCCCACAGGGCTCAGCTGCCGGGGCTTGGAGCTTCAGCAGGAACAGGGCAGAAGTTCATACCTCACTACTGGGCTGAAATCTCAAGCTCCAGCAAGCACACCTCAGATCCTGAACTTCAGAAGATTGTCGTATGCAGCTCGGAGGGTCAGTAAGTTCGCCCCCTCACCCTTGATATGTGATCTGGTACACTACCCCTTAGGTCCCAAAGACTCCTATTAAATACAATGTGTGTTGGATCAGGCCCATACTATAAATCAAATAGCTTTTGGATTTATTGGAGACTGGAAACAACAGAAGGAAAATACCTTTAACATGAGTTTTGTGTTTCCTCAGTGTATGAATTAAGAGTTTTCACTGTTCACAGAAAGAAATCCAGCAAAACTTTTGATCTGAGAGACTAAGTACTACTGATCATAAAGGATGTCATGGAGGATTTGTTTATACTTTTAAAACTGTACTTAAAAATTATTTATAAAGAAAACAAAATGCAGGCAGAAAATGAAAGGAGTCTTTTGATAAATTAAAAATGTTTGCTTTCTGCTGTGATATTAAAGATCAGGACATAAGAGAAGTACTGTGTGTATATGTTCAAAGGTTTACCAGCAGGAGGTATATAAGTATTTAAAATGATAACATCTCAAAAAATAGTATGGGTCTTAAAATTATTTTTTTATAATAAATAAATCATCAAATAAAAATAAAATGACAAATTGATATTACTCTAATGCAATCATAGTTGAAGAAGTAATAGCCTGTTTTATTTCAAAAGGAATCTGGCTATTAACACTTGAGTTCAGACAAATGGCTTCAAGGTCTAGGTATCAGGCATGAAACTCCTAATGCCTTGGAATTTTGGCAGAGTCAAATTATCCTGAGGAACACATACTATAATGGGAGGGTATCTTAAGAGTAGGGGTTGCACTAATGTCTTTGTGATTCCTCCTTTCCCCCCATTCCTCACCAGATAGGGAGCTGCCCTCTATCTCAGAAGCAGCTGTGAAATTCCTGCCCTCTGCATCACCGCACTTGTAGGCATGGAAGGCCCTATATACAAGTGGTCAGTTTTGCCATTGACCTCAGTGGAGCAAGGATTTCATCCATTGTTCCCCTGTGGAAGGTGGGTGAGCTATAGAGGTGCTGGACAGGATGTCTCTGGACCATAGTTCTTTCCTTTCTGGTGACTATCTGGGTCCACAGGTTTAGACCTACTGCATCCCCTGATTTAAGGGCACTTCTCTTTCTACATTCCATATGAACTGGACCTGCTTTGTACCAAGTCTCCATTGCTAGGGGAGAAGATTATTTCCTCTAATCTGTGCATGAAGCCTGTTTCACTCAGGTTTTATGTCAGTAACTGGAAAGCACAGCATTTGACCTATAGATTGTAAAGCATTTAGGGTGTCAAGGGGTGCAGCCGTCACCGCCAGACTGGTGCCTCCTCCTGGTCACTCTGGGCATTAGCTCAAGACCAATACCCTTGTCTGCAGTGCACACCAACACTCTGTCTCTGCTTCTGGACATGCAGCATCCTTCTTTCCAATACAGCCCTCCAACTAGGTCATCCTCTATGTTTCCCCCTTCTGAAAGTGCATATCACAGTCCTTTTGTCCAGCTACTTCCCCAGTGATGAGGAGGGAGGGACCCGAGCCCACCCACTACTCTGGGTCCCGACACAGGGACCCTACAAATAGCAGCCTCCTGCTTTGTCTCTAACTTCCATCAATTTTTTCCCATAAAGGAAGCAAAAAAGAAAAAGAAAAAAAGCCCAGGCACCTACTACCGATACCTCTCACCATCCTGGTGTGTGGCAAAAAGCAATTTTTACATCACTCACCATTTCTTCCTTCAAAACTCTCCTTAAAACTCACTTATTTCATGTAGCCTTTAATCATGGAACTCCTGTGACCCTGTCTTCTCCCAGTGTCAGGGTTCTAATTGTTTGTACTGAAGTCATCTTAATTAGATTATGAGATCTGTAGAATAAGAACCTGGTCTACCTATGTGTTTTTTAGCATATTCTGTATATCTATAGTACTACATAAATAATAATAAAACTAAATTTTCATGCTGTACGGCAGTATGCTTGCTAGAAGAAAGAGACTCAGGCATTTTTTATTTCAGTAAAAGGATTTTGAGCCTGATACAAAGACCATTTAAGTGTTATTGACTTCAATAGGCTTTTGGATTAGGCCCATAAGGCAGGTTATAGTGCATTAAATTTATGCTTAATTCTTCCCTCTGCCCTTACCAACCACCTTCTCTTCTGAATACATTTATATTTTATTTCAGGTTCTTAATATGATATTCCTCCTAAAAATAACACAGGGATTCCTGTGGTTTTACTGCTGTAGCTCACTAAAATATGTCCAAGATAATTCATGTTTCAGATCAGAACAGAGAAGTACAAACCTGCAAGAAAAGCTGACTTTTACATAATTAAAATAGACCTCTGGGGGTTACTTACCATAGAACAAAGCAGAGACACAAAAAGCAAATACCGTCCAACCTTGATCTGGGCAGGAACTGTAAAAGGGAATCTATCAGCATGGCACTCAATAAACAAAGTCACTGGGACGGGATGGCTTAGTTCCACTTTTAGGTTAACTTGCAAGTCATTTCTATAATCAAGTCTCTAAATCTGAGTACGTTTGCGTCATTTTATTTAGATCTGACAAACTTAAGTATAGAAAAGACAAGGACTTATTTTTTCATTTTCTCTTTGATAAAAGTATTCTTGCTTTTCATGCAGTTTTCACGAGATCAATTGTTTTATTTTTCTAAAATGCCAACAGCAGCATAGCTAGAAGGAAACATTATTCAGGAATAGAATGAGGCATTATTTCTATGCTCATGGTACAGTGTCACCTGTTTTCTTACATGTTCTATTAATACAATAAACCAAAAGTCCCTTAAGGCTTTATTTTTTAAGGCAATCAATTGTGGGAATCGTTTAACTTCAGTTATTAAGGCAAAGTATGTCAGGACATGTAGCATACTTATTCATGGCAACACAAAAGCCAACGGATAACTAATATTATTTAATCACATATATCTCATGCTCATATGTTCTGCATTTTGTCTTCCAGCTAACAATATATCTAAATGTGATGCAAGCATTACTTCAGTGTACAGTGCCAGTAACCATGAGCCATTAGATATCTGAAATACATCTACAACTTTCAGCTGCAATAGCTCGGAGAATGTATCTGTTGAATGCCAAGGCCAAATACACAACGCTCTGCAGGGATGGTGTTTGCTATGCCCTTTCAGTTGCTGGCAGATTGATTTTCATGTTCTGGCTAAACAAGCGGTTAGCAGTATTGCACTGTTGGTTGTAAGCGATGATGACCCAATTAGAAAACACAGTCAATGAATAGGTCAGGCAACTGGGGTCCAGATACTCTAATCCAGGCTAGGCTATTCAGTTTGCAGAGCTTTGTATTGACCTTTTCCGCATCACAGGTGACCCTCCATACAAATGTGTCAAAAAATTCTGTGCAAAATCGAAGAAGAAAATAAATAATGATTTATCCAGATAACATGAAGTACTGCACAATGTAAGCAAATGGCTTAGGAAAGATCACTGTGGAATTGTTAGCACTAAAAAGCAAAGAAACAGGTCAGGAGGGGCTTTGTGTTCTGCAGGTATATACACATTTTGTATAATTTTGTTAAGCAGTCCAGGGTTAAAAATAAGTTCACTCAATACTGTGCTTAACTACCACAAATATTTTGTAAATGGTCAGTAAATGCTGTGGACTTGTTATTTGCTTCATTTTGATCTCACTTAAAAAGAGGTCAGGACTACACTACAGATCTAGATCAGTATAACTACATTGCTCAGGGATGTGAAAAATCCACTCCCCTGAGTGATATTGTTATATGGACCTAATCCCCCATGTAGACAGTGCTATGTCGACGGGAGAGCTTCTCCCGTCGACATAGCCACCCCCTCAAAGAAGCAGATTACCTACACTGATGGGAGGAGCTCTCCCATCAGCATAAGAGTGTTTTCACTTAAGCGCTACAGCGGTGCAGCTCCACTGATGCAGGGTATTAAATGTAGGGCTGCCCACAAACCAGATTTAATTACTGAATAATCTCAGAAGAATAATGTGACAATGACAACACAATGATGGCAGTTTGATAAGCTCTTTAACATGTTATTGGTTTCTAACCGTTAGAGGAGTGAAGTTCTGGAACAGCCTTCCAAGGAGAGTAGTGGGGGCAAAAGACATATCTGGCTTTAAGACTAAGCTTGATAAGTTTATGGAGGGGGATGGGTGGATGGGATAGCCTAATTTGGCAATTAATTTGGGAATTGATTTTTGATTATCAGCAAGTAAGTATGACAGTGATCTGTGATGGGATGGGATCTGAGTTACCTACAGAGAATTCTTTCCTGGTAACTGGCAGGTGAGTCTTGCCCACATGCTCAGGGTTTAACTGATCGCATATTTGGGGTTGGAGGAATTTTCCTCCAGGGCAGATTGGCAGAGGCCCTGGAGGTTTTTCGCCTTCCTCTGCAGCATGGAGCACAGGTCACTTGCTGGAGGATTCTCTGCAGCTTGAGGTCTTCAAATCACAATTTGAGGACTTCAATAACTCAGACATAGGTTAGGGGTTTGTTATAGAAGTGGATGGGTGAGATTCTGTGGCCTGGATTGTGCAGGAGGTCAGACTAGATCATAATGGTCCCTTCTGACCTTAAAGTCTATGAGTTATACACTGGGTATGTTATGGGTATCATCAATACCAATAAGATCATAAAGAAACATATATACACACACACACACACACACACACACACATATATATGGTGCCGGCAGACTAGATGAACACTGACCAATATATAGCTGGAAATCAGTCTGGTTCACCTATGTGTTAGCATTGGTAAAATAGATGATACATTTATAAGAATGTGTTTAGTGTTAGAATGCAGCAAATAGTAATCTCACTGATAACATCTGTACCCCATGTTATAAGGATATATTGAGCGTTTGCTCAGTTTGTTGTAACTGTGTCATGCAGCAAAAAGGAAAGAAGCATTAAGTAATGTAAAATGCTGGCTTCCTACAGAAGGTGTTAGGTCCTGCCCACAAGAAGGTCCATTGAGACCAAATGAGCCATTGTGAGACATCAAAGAACAGAGAGTTAGGGCAAGTCTACACTACAAAATTAAGTCAACCTAAATTAGGTCAACATGCAGCCACTGCAGTAATTACTGAGGTGGTTTATGTCCACACCATGCCCCCTCTGTTGGAGGTGTGCATCCTCACCAGGAGCGCTTCCACCAACTTAATTGCGTGAGGCTTTGTGGATAACTGACAGGTGGAGCCCCCTCTCCCCAACAGCTTGGGCCATCTGCCCCAGAGAAACAGGGCTCCATCTGTGAGCAGCCAACAGGCCATATAAGTAATGCAGTGTCCACACAGACGCTGTGTCACCCTAACTACATAGACCTAAGCACTACGCCTCTCATGGAGGTGAAGTTATTAGGTTGGCATAGTGGGCGACTTACATGGGTGGGAGTACCCTTGTAGAACAGACACTTGCAGCGTTGTGTCAATGTGAGCTGCCTTATGTCCACCTAACTCTGTAGTGTAGATCAGGCCTTTGTTAATTGCATTCCTCCCTTCCACACCCAGGGAGACCTGCACATGAACTCATGCCATCAACTTGAAATCTTAAAGGAAGGGAATAAAAATCCCTGACAATGCTGCTCTACACTCTCGATGCTGCTCGGATTTTGGAAAGGGCAAGATTTCTAAGTGTAGGCAAGGAATCCCCAGTGCTTGGCCTAGGTCAGCACTAGAGGACATGTAGAGCTTGCATATTACAGCAACTTCTATTACATTTTGGACCCTAAGACTGTAATTCATGTGTGTGCATATGTTTACTTGCTTTAACCTGGTAAATAACTCCCATCTCTTTTTCTTAGTTAATTAATTAATCTATTATGGGATTGGATGTAAGTATTGCCTTTGGCATAGGATCTAAGGTGCAATTGACCTGGGGTAAGTGACTGGTCCTTTGGGACTGGGAGTAATCTGAATATTGTTCTGATCTTTGGTGTAAGAGACTATCACAAAGGCAATCTTGCCTGGGTGGCAAGACAAAAAGGGGTACCCAAGGGGACTGTCTGTGACTCCATGTTAAGACTGTTATAGTGCTTGAGGAGTTCACACTTGATGATGGCTTGGTGGAATCTAAGTATAGAACTCACAACCAGCTTGGGGTTTGTACCCTGATTTGTAACCGTCTGCCCTGAGGCTGGTACTCACACTCCTGAGCCACTCCAGACAATCTGACAATATAATAGAACAAAACAGACATAGTACTATGAACTTTCTATATAGATAACATTACATGTGTATTTGAAACTGCATCAAACGACAACTTTTCCACACCATTTATTGACACTCCTCAATCATGTTAGAGATATAAACCATTTGCTCACAGGGATCAGGAAAAATTATACACACCCATGTATAGTACTGCATAAGTCTGGATTTCACATGGAGAAGGAGGCTGTTCACTTTTCTCTGAAGAATCAGGTATTAGCTAACAGAGGCAGAATACCAGACTTACGGAGGCATGATTCTCTATAGCAAGTCTAATGTCCAGTATCCATTAGCCATGTCTTTGGAACATGTTATACAGCTGGGATAAAATTCTGATCCCCCCATCCTGACTGCAGTTGGGCCAAGATTTCATGCACGGTGTTTCCAGAGTAAGCATAACCTGTTGGTCTCTCCATTATTTCTAAAGCAACCACTGCTATTGTATCGAGGTGTGATGTTGATTATTTCACATTGATTCATCTGAAAAATGTCAGGTAGCTTCATTTACAATGTACATTATCTTTTCAAATGGCACTTCAAACTATGCCTTTTTGACAGTTTCAGAAAAGCTTCCCTCTACTCCTAAAAACTCTTTTTGTCAGCCTTCCATCACTGTTCTCCACTTCAGCACCATTTGATACCACTTGTATGGCTGATCTTTAAAAATAATCTGGAACTAATGCTCTTCCCCATTAACTGAAATACCTCTTAACTTATCTTCTATTATATGTCTTCCACCCTTAACTCTCATGCTCAGCTGCCTTTTTATTTATTATTATTGTGTACTGTTTGCCTCTCTCCAAATAAACTCCTCAAGGATGGGACCTTGTTTTATTTTAAAATGCCAGGCTAACTTATGGTAATATGTAAATAATAAGGCACCCATGCTACAGCAGCATTTGTACTGCAGATTAGTGTTTGATCAAACTTTCAAAATTCCACCAAGGGCTTTTTCCTCACATGTTTCTATGCCAAAATTCCATTACAATTTCTATCAGCAATGCTAATTCATACTGCATCATTGTATTAATGATTCTGTTATGTGTGTGATGCTGGTCTCTGAACTGCAGTGTGGGCACATCTAAAATCTGCTTCCTCTCATTACAGAAATTACTTACTAGCATCTGTATATAACATACTATCACCACAGGGAAAGCTGGTTTCAAATCATAAATGTCAACACATAATTAACTTAAAGGTCAAGTTTAATTACAGCTGTTGAAACTGAAATATACTAATTACCATTACTATGTCAGAAAATTTCTTGAAAACCAGTTTGAAATGTTTTGTTGGTGCCCGTGCTTTTTTATAATTGATGTCTTTTGTTCTGTGATGAGAATGTTTCGATGGGCATTTTTTTTAAACTAACTTTGAACAGAGCAGAGAACAAAAACAGAAAAATGATGAATAAAGCACTACTCCACACAGTTCCACAAAATCTGTGCTTGGTGCTATTGTATTATTAATTATTTTCTTATATTCGGCACTTGAGATAATGATGTTAATGAAACTCCTTGGAGAACTTGATGCAAACACTCTAGCAACAGAGGAACACATTTAGCTGAACAGTTTTTAGGTTTAATGGAAAAACAAATCAATAAGTGAAACAGACTGGTAAGAAAATAACTCAATAACTGAAAAATTTGCTCTACCTGTAGGACTTCCAAGATTTCCAATGGGAATATTTATCGACTCACATAAGTATTTTGGTTTCCTTTGCCCTTCCTTCCCCCTGCCCCTTCCAAGATATAGAAAGTTTGAACATTTTTTGATTTCATTTTCTTTTGTTTTACCCTGTGTTTACTTCCCCCAGGTGATCAGGATTTCCAGTTTCCCTTCCCTCATACTTTCACCAGAGTGCTGGGCTGAGGAGCTGTTCATAACTGGATACAAAACAGCATAGGGAAGGTTAGCTTGCATAATGATGCATTCCTCACAGTAAAATAGATTTTAGGCACTGTAGCTCATCCATAGAGATTTCCAAGTCTGAAATGGAGTGTAGAGGATGTATCTGAAGGAAATATTGCTAGTATAAGAAAAGAGCCTATGGCATATGTGTTCTCAAAATAGAGTACAAAGACCCCCAAAAAATAACATTTTACACTGTTAGAAGACACAATGAAGGAGCCATTTCAGTTAAGTGAGTAGAGCAAGCATGCCACAAAAAGGGGTTAAATAACTCAGAAAGAACCCACGTGTGAAACTAAAAAGCACATATATTCTACAGAAAAAAGCAAACAAAGCAAGGAAAGTCTGGGTGGTGCATCTATAATGGAGAAAGAAAATGACATTTAATTAAGAGTTCCCTGCCTTCCAGGTACTGATGACATTGAAATCAGTGCGGACATAAGGCATTAAAGCTGACATCAACATAGTTCACTCGAAGAGTCACTTATTTAAGATTTACAGCTGACTGTAAGAAAAAAAGTGAGAATTTATTAAAGATTTCCATCTGGCAGAAGATATCATTAGTATTCAAACTGATAGCAGCAGTGATTTAAATTTAATAATCCAAGCGGAGATATGCATCAAAAAGGAATTCTTCTAAAATGTGTCTAATAGCAATAACTGACTTCTTTATTATAGTCTGCCTATGAAAAATGCCAGATATCAAAGAATAAGACATCAAAAGTTAATTTCAGTTTGTTCATCTAGTCGAAACTCATATTAAAATGCCACTACATTGGCTGAAAATCAAGTAGCACATACAGCAGACTCTATCTACTTGTACCTACTTTTAAAAGGTTTGAAACATCAGGACCTGAAATAAAGGCAGTCACTTTTCAGAACCAAAAGGTTTATATCACGTTTTATCTAGAACACTTTCTCCATGCAGTGGAATGGTGTTCTCTTAAGAGAAGGCACCTGGGCCACATAAATAGGAATAGACCGAGAACAGATGGTGAGAATCAGAAAACGGCAGGTGAGAGCTGCCTGAGAGACACAAAGGGTATGTCTATACTGGAAATCCTAGGTACATACTGAGGTAGCTAGACCCCAACATCACCATGGCTACACTTCTATTTTTAGTGCACTATCTCAGATCAGAGCTAGAGAAGGTATGTCTACTTGAACTGGAAATTACAGTAGCCAGACCCTAAGAGGAAGGTAGGTGAGAGCTGCCTGAGAGGGAAAGAAGACACTCAAAGACAGACAGGTTGAAGCAGGGGAGAGCGGCTGGAGACAGGAGGAGCAGCAGAGTGTTGCCCACAGGAAAGACTGCAAGAGACCAGGAGCAGAGCAATAACTGAGTTGCCAGTGATGAGGGCTGAGAAGTGCTGTTGGGAGGATTGGCTAGAGCTGGGGGAAACTGTCAAGTTGCAGGAAGGCTAATGCAGAGGCCTTTAGAAATGAAACGATCCATCTGGTCATTATAAGCTGGGCACAGAAGCAAAAGGTTGACTCTGGAGGAGAGTCCCCAAGAGCTGGGATATGAGTCACAGACAAGGAGGTCTGTGAAGTGAAACATTTCAGAGTCCTCTGGCAGAAGACCTTCTCCTGGGAGGAGCCCAGGAATAAGGGGTTAGTCCTGAAGGGAGGTTCCCCAGAGCAGAGTAGGACTCCTGGGCAAGGAGGCCTGGAAGAGCAGAATGCCGCAAGGATATCTCTCATGGGAGACCTGAGGAAAGCAGGTCTTGAAACTCTCAGACAGTGAGGCCTGGCGAGTGGAGTCAAAAGGAAGTGGAAACAAAATGCTGCCACTGACTCTGAGGTGAGTGATTTGGAAGTGATGTCCCTGGAGAGAGGAATGGAAAAAAACATTGTATCTCTATATGTATAGTGTGGGAATTGAAAAATAGCTTTATTATAGAGTTTTTGGGGAACTACTGCATTGGATGAATATGATTAAACTGTGCCCAGAGATGGTCTTTGTGTCAGACACTATGGGTATGTCTGCAGATGGAGTTGGGGCATGATTCCTGGCTTGCATAGACATGCGCTAACTTTCCTTGAGCTACCATGCTAAAAATAGTAGTGTAGCCATGGGAATATGAGCGGTGGTGAGTGGCAGCATGGACTAACTGCCCTGAGAACCAACCTACCGGGATCCCGTGCATACATAGTCAGGGTCGGCAGCCCCTGTCATTGCTACCATGGCTACACTACTGTTTTTTAGCACACTGGCTCAATGAGAGCTAGCACAATCTGGGAATCACACCCCTAGCTCCAAGTATACATGTAGCCTGAGAGACTATGTTCCTTTCATGGACCTACACAAATAGAAACTGAGGCTGGGTGTACCTGTTATGCTGCAGCCTGCCATGGGAGGATGCTCCAGGAGGAGCCATCTTATAACGGGGCCTTAAATCAGCCTTCATTTAGAAACCCATTTGCCAAAGTCATTGTTTCAATGTTAGTTATTCAGCATGCATCAGGCAAAGTTCTCCTCTCATATCTACATATGATGGATCTCAGCTCCAAAATTCTGCTCTGTTTACATGGGAGCAAAGTTCAACTTGTATGAATCCAAGATGAGAACACTATATATCTGAACACTATTCAAGTTGTTATTTAATAGTAGCATTACAAAAGCACTGAGCGGTCCTACTGTGCTAGACACAGTACGCATATTCTCTCTCTCGCTCACACACACACACACCAACAGATCTTTTAGACTCCGTATCTTTCATTATTTCAAATTGTTGGTCAATTCTGCATAGGTTGACAAATTGCTGCTATACTTTCCTGTTTGTATAAGGGAGGAGAAGAAAGCCACAATATAACATTCCAAATAAATACAGGACCAGATTTTAATGTGTTCTCAATTCTTGTTTCAGGCACAGAATGCAGTTTTTCTACATAAGCAGCTTCATTCAGTATTCAGATACTTGCTCCTTTTTTATATCTTCCAAGCCCTATACTTCCATCTCAGCTCAGTTCTGCATGCCATTCAGAACCGATTATGCCCAGTTTATGGGGAAAATCCCTGTGCTTCAGATTCCCTATTGGTTTCCATTTTATATGAAAATACCAGATGGCAGCACAGAAGGTGCTCAAACTATTCTATGCACAAGTCTCAGCATCCCAGTCAAAGTTTCCACACAGTCCTTTGAACTCATGGGCTCATTATGCTATACAAGATAATGCCACCTTTCAGATCTGTTTTAGGGAAACAATGAATGATGTTACTTTGTTTACCAAAACAGAGTTCTCAAGAATGCTTGGGAAATGCAGCTGCTCTACTTACTAATATCACATTCTCAAAGCCACTGAAAATTTCCCCTGATGGAGTTGCTCTCAGCCCTGTGCAATTCAAAATTTCCCATCCACACCATCCCAGTGTCTTGTGTATGCCAGCCACTGGTGCTTTCTTTTCCAAAAGTTCTTTGAGAGAACACATGACACTGTAGTCCATATGAATATGTTATAACTAGGGCTAATGATGCAAAACCATGACACAGCAGTGGTCATTCTGCAGTCCAGCCTGCTTCCATCCTTCCTCAAACCTTTAAAGTCTCATCATTCTGATCTAAACATCCTCCTGTTATCCAGGCTGATTCCCACTATACAGTGCAAACTTTGTGGATGGATATTGACCTCCCATGTAAAACCAGTCAGGTATATGGTTAAAAAAATAAAAAATGAAAAGAACAAAAACCTCCACCACTTTTGCAAGTAGTGATGTCTATAGTTAAGTTCCCTGAGGGAGTCAAAGTCTGCTTCAGAAAAACAGATTTTGACTCCCTCAGGGAGCTGATGGGCAGGATCCCCTCCAGAGGCTAATATTAAGGGGGAAAGGAGTCCAGGAGAGCTGGCTATATTTTAAAGAAGCCTTATTGAACGCGCAGGAACAAGCCATTCCAATGTGCAGAAAGAATACCCAATATGGCAGGCAACCAGCTTCGCTTAACAGAGAAAGAAGTGGAAACTTGGACAAATGACTAGGGAGGAGTAAAAATATTGCTTGAGCATGCAGCGGTGTAATCAAGAGGGCCAAAGCATAACTGGAGTTGTAGATAGCAAGGGATGTGAAGGGTAACAAGAAGGGTTTCTACAGGTATGTTAGCAACAAGAAAGTGGTCAGGGAAAGTGTGGGACCCTTACTGAACGGGGAAGGCAACCTAGTCAGAGGTTATGTGGAAAAAGCTGAAGTACTCAATGCTTTTTTTGCCTCTGTCTTCACAGACAAGGTCAGCTCCCAGACTGCTATACTGGACAGCACAGTACAGTGGAGGGCAACAAAAACGATTAGGGGGCTGAGGCACATGACTTATGAGAAGAGACTGAGAGAACTGGGCTTATTTAGTCTGCAGAAGAAAAGAGTGAGGGGGAGTTTCATAGCAGCCTTCAACTACCTGAAGGGGGGCTCCAAAGAGGATGGAGCTAGGCTGTTCTCAGTGGTGGCAGATGACAGAACAAGGAGCAACGGTCTCAAGTTGCAGTGGGGGAGGTCTAGGTTGGATATTAGAAAAAACTATTTCACTAGAGGGTGGTGAAGCATTGGAATGGGTTACCTAGGGAGGGGGCGGGCAATCTCCATCCTTCGAGGTTTTTAAGACTTGGCTTGACAAAGCCATGGCTGGTATGATTTAGTTGGAGTTGGGCCTGCTTTGAGCAGGCAGTTGGACTAGACCTCCTGAGGTCTCTTCCAATCCTAATCTTCTATGATAAAGTTTGCAGACCACTTTCCACTATAAGCTCCAGTTTTCAGGTGCTTATATCTTTGCCACAGAGCAATTGTAAGTAAGCACTTTTACCATAGACTTGTGTTGTTTTTTCTATAGTTGTATATTACGCTTACTCTGCTTGAGTGTGTTGTGTGCCCATCTTACATTAGAAGCATAACTCTGATTTTCTGCCTTTTATTCCTGTAAAATCTCAATCAGAATTAACATTGCTTAAAGTGGGCTTTTTTATTTGCAGTGAATGTTAAAAAAATGTTATGGGGTGGCTCTACAGTGGGACAGAAAGCATTGGCAGTGTACTTGATATGTGATCAGTTATGTTAGAGGAAGGACTGAGACAGCCCAATGTGGCCTACTATTATGACTTTATCACGAGGTTTTATCACATAGTTTGTATTTTTTCTTAAAGCCACAGACATTGGAATCAATGAGAATCTCGTCTTTAATTTAAAAAAAAAAATGGTGAATTGCTAGCCTTTATGATTGCTGAGAATAACAATTGCAGCCTAAAGGCTCAGAAAGCAGAAGACGAATAGAAAGGACCTAAAACGAATTCTATTTTAAAAAGTCAGGATTTTCAAGCCAATCTCATTTTTGGGGGGGTTAACTCATGATTTTGAACACTTGGGGTTGGCAATACTGAAAACCTACACTATTTTACCTTTTCAAACATATGCTTCTTCAGAAGGCAGAAACAAACTTGAATAAACAAAGAAGCACAGATTGTGTAAGAGAGTATCTTTAAAAAGATTGAGGCAAGCTAGTGGCCCCATCATTTTAACACCAGACCATACACAACCAAATGTATTTGAAATCCATTGCACATCATGAAACTTTATATTTCAGTTATCAAAGTACCTGGGCTAAGGAATTTGACACTTATCCACTGAGAAAATTTGCAGTGTGAAATAGGCTTCAATATCTCTGGTTTACTGGATACAGCTCAGATTTAAACAGAATGTGTATAGGGATATTGAGCTAGATTCATCAAATGTTTTATTGACTTAACGCAGCTTTGAACAAATGAGATTTTGTATTCTCTGCAGCAAACTACATAGATTTAGTCTGTATGATAATTACTAGGATCAACACTGTGATATATGCTTATACTTGGAACTACTGCCACTGGATATTGCTAGTTAATCTTTGTGGGGAAGTGTGTTCATAGTCAGACCCTGAAGTGTCAGCAATAATTGCTGCAGTGAAGGGAAAAACTCTTCTCATTTGAAAATCGTTAGACGCTTTTACCACATTGCTGACTCAAAAATGTAGTAAACCCTTTGGAAGAGAACTTTCAGTGTATGACACTCAGTAGTTGGCATATATGTTAGAAGGACAGACTAACCAAATTCTTTGTCAAGTGTTGATGCATGGGGAAGGACAAAGCTTGTACTTGTTAGAATAATGTGTGTCTTTGATTTGTGTATGTACAATAAACTGTTTCCATTCCTTTTACCCCATGTCTGGGACAAATATAAACTCTCCTCCATTGTTTTGAACTCTGGTGATCAACCTCTTTTGTTTCAGTTAAGACCAGTTGGAAAAGATGGTCCCATTTAACCAGTCTAAAGCAAACCTGTGCTCTAGATCTGACATTAATTGTCCAAAACTTTTCATGGACAGATTTTATATTTTATAGCGACTGGATAGCGTAGTGGTTAAGAGCGCCATCCTTTGATACGGGAGATCGTCCTTTGATACGAGAGACCGGGGTTCAAATCCCGGTTGGTACCCAACTTTCCAGTAGGGGTCCTTGGGCAAAAGACTCCCTAACGTTTCACCTGCCTACCTCAAATATGAGAGTGACATGAACTAGGAGAGTCATGCCAACTTGGACGTCGCCCGGATTAACAAGGTCCGCGCCAGATGTTGAGGAACCAGGACAATCAGACGATAAGTGGGCTACTGGAACAAACCATTCATGGACAAGACAAGAGAACCTGGAATTGATGGAATGCTTTGGAGAAACTAGCTACAAGTCAATCCTCTAGACTGCATTACCAAAGGCTCCAGTGGAGAAGTACCATCATGTATAGTATGTCAGAAGATTGCAAGAGAGCCCTCATTGACAATCCCTACTACCACCATAACTCAAACCAATGAACTATGCATTACGCTACAGCACTCTGTAATGCCTGGAGATCTTGGCTACGAGTCAAGAAGAAACAAGAGTATGTACACACTTGGAAAATGAGGTTGGAAGAATAAGATCAAGGCGACTCGGAGAGAAGTTAGTGCATCTGGTGGAACTACAGAAGTGGTAGAGATTAAGGGATAAAGACTCGCGCTACTGAAAATACAAGGGCTGACTCCATCTGAAGCCCTTAGAGACTGCTAAACAAGGTTCAAAGCACTGGCTACCAGGCTAAGGAGTACACTAGAGAAGCAGACGCCAAAAAGTAAATTGCCTGTTCTCCAAAGAACCATCCCAAGGTGTACTCCCAGCTGCAGTTGCAACAACACCAATAACAGTAGAGCCACCAGCAGCAGAAACTGAACAGTACTGGAAGATAACATATGGTAGAAAGAGGAGACTCATAACACAGTGCAAAGTGGCTGCAGGGCCCCGAGACAGAGCACAGCAATCTCTCCAGAACAGAAACCAGTTCACCATCACAAGTAGAAGACATCCAGCAGTGGGTCAAGAACATGAAGAGCTGGACAGCACATGGGACCAGATATGATCCACACCTATTTGGCTAAAGAAACTAAACAGCAGTGCAATGAACGCCTAGGCAGCACAGATTGAACAGCTGCTAGCAGCAGGCTCCCACCAAAACTGGCTAACACAAGGCAAGGAAACAGTGCTGATCATGAAAGACCCCTGCAAGGGAACGAACGCTCCCAACTACTGGCCACATAACCTGCCTCCCCACAACGTGGAAGTCCCCTATTCAGGCATCATAGCCGCCAAGCTACACGGACCATATGGGCCAGTACCATGAGCACAGCTCAGAAGGGCATGGCAAAACACCAGAGGCCTCAAAACACGCAGTTGCTCATAGATAGAGCAGAAGTTCGCCCAAGACTCAAGGTCTAGACAGACCAATCTGAGCACAGCTGGATGTGACTACAGGAAAGCCTACGACTCATGGACGCACACAATGGATCTGTGAATGATCTGGCGCTATTACAAAGTCAAGAGGACACTAAGGACCTTCCTCAAGAAACTTCAATGGGAATGGAAGGACAACACTGGAAAGTCAACTCAAGGCAGCTTGCACAAAGTGCCATCCAAAGTGCTGCATATACCATGGTGATGCACTGTCCCCGCTGCTGTTACTGCATAGTGTTAAACCCCCTCAAGCCAGATAATCACAAGGACTGGAACGGGTACAGGTTTTCAGGAGTGGAACTACGCATCTAGCCACCTCCTTTACATGGATGACATCAAGCTGTATGCTAAGAATGAACGGAGACCATCGACTCGCTAAATCCACCTTGAACCGCGGATCTAAAAGTGAGGCTATCAGGATGTTCATTCGGACTGGAGAAGTGTGGCCCGGATGGTTAGTTGAAGAGAGGGAAAGATAGTCAAGACTGATGGCGGTGGAACTTACCAGGGGCCACATAGCAGACATACAGACCAGTACAGTACTCTGGCGTCCCGCAGTCACCATGGAAACCAACGATGAGGAGGCAAGGAAGACAGCAACACCCAAGTATCCCCAAAGGATAAGACAGGTTCCTGAAGAGCCAGCTCAGTGGAGAAAAAGAACAAGATTCGCACGCCATCAACAGATACGCCCTTGCCGGCATCAGATACCCTGCCGGGTAATATGTGAGCTGGCCAAAGGAGGAGATGGAAGCTTGCCGATGTGAAAGACCCGGAAGCTCCTCACAATGCATGTAGGTTTCCACCCCAAGTCCAACACTCAGAGACTGTATACCAGCCCGGAAGAAGGCCCGGTCGGGGGGCTTGGGTGAGCGTCAAAAGCCACTGTCCTGGATGAAACCCGGAACATCCAGGAGTCAATCAGTAAGATGGCCCCAAAGATGAGCTGCTGAGAGAATGCCTGAGGCAACAGCAGACATGGGAGGAAGACCAAGCAGAAGAAGTGCCATGGCAAGACAAGACCCTGATGGGATGTACCATCAACAGATAGCTGAGGTGGCTGACATTGGGAAATCTTACCAGTGGCTGGAAAGGGCTGGACTAAAAGACAGCACTGAGGCATGATGATAGGCAGCACAGGAACAGGCACTGAGCACGCAGATCCATTGAAGCAGGGGTCTACCAAACTAGAGAGGACCCAAGGTGCAGACTATGCAGAGAGGGCCCTCAGAGACAGTCCAACACATAGTGGCAGGATGTAAGATGCAGGCAGGAACAGATACACTGAACGGCACAACCAAGTGGCTGGCATTGTAAACAGGAACATCTGCACAGCGTATGGGCTAGACCCTCCCAAGACCAGATGGGAGATTCCACAGAAGCTTGTGGAGAATAGCAGGGCTAGATCTTGTGGGACTTCCAGATCCAGACGACAGGCAGGTACTGGCCAATCAACCAGACATCGTGGAATAGACAAGGAGCAGAAGACAGTGGTGGTGATAGATATAGCAGTGCCAAGTGACAGCAACATCAGGAAGAAGGAATATGAGAAGCTGGAGAAGTACCAGGGCCTGAAAGAGGAACTAGAGAGGATGTGGAAAGTGAAGGCCAAAGTGATCCCAGTGGTGGTAGGAGCACTCGGGGCTGTGACTCCTCAGCTGGGTGAGTGGCTCCAACAGATCCCAGGAACAACATCAGAGCTCTCTGTCCAAAGAAGTGCAGTGCGTAGGAACAGCTAAGATACTGAGCAGAACCCTCACTCCCAGGCTCTGGTAGAGGAACTCGAGGTTGAGGAAGACACATACCACCCATAGGGTGAGAGGGGAATATTTTTTTATATACGCTGTTGAAATTTAATGAGAAAAATTCCTAAGGACGAGAATAGAATTTCTTCTCAAACCATAGAAAGAACCCCGCCCACCTCAGAATAGACAATAGCCCAGTGGTTAGAGTACTCAGAATAGAGATTTGAACCTTGGTCTTTATATGAAGCATCCTAACCATGAGCTATTGGTTATTCTACAGTGAGATCTCTCTCTCTCACTCTCTTCCTCTCTACTCCCAGACTCACTGTTCAGGGCCACCGGGGGTGGGCAAGTGGGGCAATTTGCCCCAGGGCCAGGCCCACAGGGTCCCCCAAGAGAGTTTTTCGGGGCCCATGGAGCAGGGTCCGTCACTCGCTCCGGGGTCCTCGGAAAACTCTCGTGGGGCTGGGGGCCCAGAGCTTTTCCACTCCAGGTTTTTGGCGGCAGGGGGTCCTTCCGCTCCGGGGTAGAAGGACCCCACCACCCCCGTTGCCGAATTACCACTGAAAGCGGGAACCCGCTGCCGAAGTGGCTGGTCTTCGGCGGTGGGTGGCCCTATCATAAGCATCTTTCCCAATCTGGACATTAGGTCCAAAATCTGGGTGCCTAGCATGAACCCTTCTAAGCTTAATTACCAGCTTAGCTTTGATCTCACTGCACCATCCAAAATTCCAGGGTTTTGGCCCCCTCTGGTCTCCCCAAATCCTTCCCTGGAGGGACCCCAAGACCCAGAAACCCTGAGTCTTACTGCAAAGGGAAATAACCCACTTCCCTTCCCCCCCTTCTCCCACCCAGACTTTCCTCTCTGGGCTAACCTGGGAGTACTGATGCAATCTCTTTACATTACAATACCAAAGGCATGTCTCCTCTATTCCACAAAGAGACAAACCCCAAATAACAGGAAACAGAAAGATTCTCTCTCCCCCCCCACCAATTCCCTGGTGCTGCAGAGTTTCACCCTCCGTAGATCTAACACAAAGAGAATTCCCTCCCTTTCGTTCCTTAGCCTACCAGAGAGAAAAACTCAAACAAGTCTTAAAAAGAAATCTTTATATAAAAAGAAAGAAAAAGACATAAGAATGTAATCTCTGCATCAAGTGACATACAGGGCTATTGCTTATAAAGAAAATATATGAATAGAAACAGTCTGATTCAAAAAGATATCCAATTTGAAATATTCCAGCAAGCTACACACATGTAAATACAACCAAAACAACGTAAAAGCCTATATTGTTTTTCTACCTGTACTTACAATTTGGAAAGAGAAGATTAGAAGATAGAAAGAACCTTCTCATAGCTGAGAGACCAGACAAAAAGACCTCAGACCCAAAAATTCCTCCCTGACTTTGAAAAATCCGTTTCCTGATTGGTCTCTGGTCAGGTGTTTGTTCCTTTGTTAACCCTTTACAGGTAAAAGAAACATTAACCCTTAGTTATCTATTTATGACAGGCCCCATCATGGGTCTTCAGGGCACTTCAGTGGTGGGCCCAGGAGCACAAGGACCCCTCCGCGTCGAATTGCCACCAAAGCGGGGGTCCTCTGCCGCCGAAGACCCCAGACTCCTGATTCTCTGGGCGGCCTGTCACTTGTTTCAAGTTTTCTGTCTACAGACTCAGAAAAAAGAAACCTGCACATTGGAGAATTTTTTTTTCTTTCACAACTATAAGGACTTACACTAGATTACTTTTTAACTGTATTGTTAAAATCGAAAGAAACTGAAAGGGATCATCAATTATTCTCCAGAGATACGACTGATCACCACACGTACCCTTCTGTTGTGACACCAGACTAAAAAAGAGGTTTGGGATGCTGAAGTAGGACATGAAGAAGTTGGTGTCAGCTTGGAAGATGTATGTGACAAGAACACTTGAGAGGAAAACTAGAGCTGCCAACTCTGATTGACGGGACAAGGCGAAGTGGAGAAGACAACAGTAACAAATGTAAAGACAATGTGAAAATTCTTTTTAATCCACGATTTTTTTTCTCCACATAAGAGATGTTGAATCTCTAAAATGTATCCAGTTCCACTGCATGAGCGATGGAAGGAAAGCATGGAGTTAACACCTAAAAGGCTTCAGAAGAAGAATGTTTGTTGATTCTGATCATCTCCAAGTGTGACAGAAGGAGAGAAGATGGACAGCAAAATTTGAGCAATAAAATAGTGTCCACAGACACAAATAAGAACTAAGAATGCCCATATTGGGTCAGACTAAAGGTCCATTCAGCCCAGTATCCTGTCTACCGCCAGGGACAAATGCCAGGTGCCCCAGAGGGAGTGAACCTAACAGGCAATGATCAAGTGACTCTCTCCTGCCATCCATTCCACCTCTGAACAAACAGAGGTAGGGACACCATTCCTTACCCATCCTGGCTAATAGCCATTAATGGACTTAACCTCCATGAATGGTTTAGTTCTCTTAAACCCTGTTATAGTCCTAGCTTCACAACCTCCTCAGGCAAGGAGTTCCACAGGTTGACTGTGTGCCGTGTTGAAGAACAACTTCCTTTTATTTGTTTTAAACCTGCTGCCCGTTAATTTCATTGGTGGCCCCTAGTTCTTATATTAAGGGAAACAAGTAAATAACTTTTTCCTTATTCACTTTCTCTACACTGCTCATGATTTTATACACCTCTATCATATCCCCCCCTTAGTCTCCTCTTTTCCAAGCTGAAAAGTCCTGGCCTTTTAATCTCTCCTCATATGGGATCCTTCCAAACCCTTAATTATTTTAGTTGCCCTTCTCTGACCTTTTCTAATGCCAGTATATCTTTTTTGAGATGACAGTATTCAAGATGTGGGCATACCATGGATTTATATAAGGGCAATAAGATATTCTCTGTCTTATTCTCTACCCCTTTTTTTTAACTGAACATTTTATATTTTAAATTTATTAAAGTTTTCTTGTCCCTCCACTCCCAAAAAAACAAGTCAGGGAAGAGTTTTCAAAGGCACAAATAGCAAAATTAGATGCCTGATTGCCATTTGTGCCTTTGAAAATCTCCCCCTTCACTTTTAAATTGTAGTTGCTCTAATTTAGCAACTATAATGAAGTGTGTTCTCCCCTTCATCAGCCAACTGCACTTCAGTTACATTTTTAATAGCTTTGTTGTTCTCCCTAGATCATCCAGACAGATCTGGGACCTGTTCTTTATAGAAGTATTGACACTAAACACCTTTAAATAAACAATTTGGAATGCAAAATATTGAAACAATTAATAACTGAAAGTAGTTCAGGCTATATGCTAAATTAAAAACTATAGCATTTGCATTCTGTGTCATATGTCTTTGTAGCAAATTGAAGAAAAAATACTCTACAACTATTGCTTCTTTTTATTAAGTACACAGGCACAATTTTATATTTTACTAAATACCCACTGATTAATGTAGCTGCAGAAACTAATATATCTAGTGCCCAAAATGTTAGACAAGAGACATAACACAGTCAATAATTAATGGTGATAATGAAGGTGAGGAAAATGAACAACCAACCTACTGAATAGTAAAATTGTCAAAACACTCCACTCCCTTGCACTGTCCCTGACTCACTCACTCTCTGACTTATGACCCCATGTGTACAAAAAACATGTACAGGGTCAAGTTTGTTACTGATTTATGCCTGTGTAACTTCACTGCAGTAAAGAGGCCGGTAGTGAGTTCTCCATGGTAGAATTTGGTCTGGATTGCCTGTTTTGGGTTCTTTTAAAAATCTATGTATACTGCCCTATCACAGTAGTATCAGAGCACCCCACAAACAATTAATTCATCCTCACACCACCTATAAGATAAAGAAAATGAATGATATATATAACAGTATAAAGATTACCTTTCAGTCTTTATCATTTCACTTTGATTAGTTGGGGTGGGGGTGTCTTTTGTCCCAATTAAATGTAATTTCCCTGATCACCAGAGAGATTTATTTTATAAATACACTTTGATTTTTTTTCTCCATTTTTATAATTTTTGTTTCATCATTTTTAGACTTCTCAATTGGATTAAAAATTCGCTCAAACAAGTATCCCCACCCCAACTCAGTAGTTCCAGACTCTGTTTATCATTATTAATTATTTGTATTGCACTAGGTCCTAGCAGCCCACGTCAGGGTCTGCAACCTCATTCTGCTAAACACTCTACATACATATGACAAAGACAACCCCTACTAACTAAGCCTAGCATTGTACCCTTTTGTAGGATTCACCCTAGACTAAAATGTTAGACTGACTTGAAAATAAAAAGCTGTGTTGTATCTAAAAATATGCATATACCATTTTGTTCTTTTTTTAATGTTCCACTGAAATGTGTGACTTCCTATAGCATCTTCAGAATCACATTATTTGCAGTGAGTTATAGTGGTGTAGTGCTAGATTTTAAGATATGTGGCACATTGTACTTCTGACTTTGGATCTCTTACTGTTGCTTGTAGAACAAATGTATTCACTGTACTTCAGCATAATGTACTGAACTGGTGTTCTGCCAGGCGCTAAAACTGAAATCCAGGAAATGAGGCTGTGGAGAAATTATGCGTGAAATGTCTTTTAAATATATTTGTTCATTGCTATTGATAAAGAGGTTTTCCATTTAGAAGATTCTTTCATTTGTTCCAATCACTAATGTTTATAACTGTGCAAACCATAAGCACAACCTATACTATAGAAACTTATTTTTGTGTTAATTCAGAGAATTATTCATTTTCAATATGTGATCACATCATTCAGTTAACAGGTACTATAATAATAAGCAGCAACATTAATATGCTGCTTTTCACCATCAGTGTTTTGCAAACATTAAGACTAACTAATCAGTCCTTCTGACTCCCTTGAAGGAAAATAATACCCCCAATTTCACAGATGAGAAAACTGAGGTTCTCAGGGACAAAAATCACATAAGGGTATCAGTGTCTCAGCCAGAACTAGAGATTCAGACTTCCTGGCTTCTAGCCCTGATATCAGACCATAGGTGCACTCCTTTTCTCTAGACTGAACTATAAGTTCAGTAAGTCCTTATCATTCAGACATGCACATTTCGGAGAAAACATCATGTATACAGAGACTATGCCCAATTTAAGTCCTAGTTGAGCCCTATTTGTGGACTTAAGTGCCAGGGGTGATTTTCATCTTCCTGACAAATAGGACACTAATGTATAATAATAATAATAGAAGAAGGTAAGAGAAGACACATGCAAGCAAACCAGTTATTTATATTTGTAAATGTGCCTAATCAAAATTAGGACCCATTGCACACAGTCCCAGCCCTAAAGACCTTAAAATTTAAATAGACAAGACAGAGGCTTGGAAATCAAAAAATTAAACTATAGCTCTTCACAAAAAACAGCGTACTTTTACATCTATCTGCTGAGCATTTATATTACGCTCATCATCGCCTTAGCATCCAAGCAGCTTACAGAGATCATCACAACCATAATGTATAGTTCTGCTCATGATTCAGTTTTTTCACAATCCTCTACAGTTTACTGAACAGAAAAGAAGGGCCTATTTTAAAATGTACAAATTAGACGGGTCCTGAGACTGACTGCTCCTCCAGCTGTCTCGAGATCTGCATGAGTTAGTCTTTAAAGATTTTGCAGAAGTGCTGAAACATGAGGCATCACTCAATGTGGCAGCATCAGAAATGGTCACGTCACTGTGCTGTGTAAATACTTTAAGCCTGGATCCTAAATACTTTATTTGCTTTATGATACTCTCATAAATTCTTTACTAGTATTTGTAGGTCAGAAGAGTAGCAAAATAGACAGAATACTATAAGTACTATTCAGAGACCCCTCTCTTACAATCACTTCACACCATGTCAGTTGAGCACCTGCCCATATCACACACCAGGGATCTTCAGGTCATACCCTACATCTACCCTAACTGTTCTTTAAACTTTCACTGTCCACTTTGTCTTGTATTCCATTCCCCTGACTGTCCTGCTAGTGGAAGGCAAACAGATCAACCCCTAAGGCAAGAATCCTTTGTTTGGTACCACCTTAGAGTGTTGTTAACTTTGTTTTCCTTTCATCCAAAAATGGTGTACATTTCCACCAAAACTGACAAATTAGACAGGTCTCTGTTAGTCTCTGTTTCTTCCTAAATTGCCACCAGTACCAAACACATCTTGTTCTCTGAACACTGTAAGTGAAAGGGAAATAAACAAGCATTTCACAGTTGGCTAAATTCAGAGAAATCACTGAACATTTTCTCCGGCACATGTAGTAAATAACTAAAAAAGGCAACATCACTCCCCATTTACTTCACAGATAGAAAATGAAAAACAACCCATTGCCCCTTCAACCCTTTGTGGTGCCATCCCAATTGCTTTAAAGTTTAATTGTACCACGTTCACTAATCATGAGTTTGTTCTCATTCAACAGCTATGCAAATTGCTATTTTGTATGCAGACTGATCACAGGCAGGGAACATTAGTCTTTAATCTCCTAATTTTAATTGGTACACCATCATGCAGACGGATGATGCTAATGCCTTGGTTTGTAGATTAAGATCAATAGACCTGAACTGTATCATGTTATCAGTTGCAACTAAAAAAGATAAAAAATGATAAAAAGCACTGAGTTTGGAATCAGAGGACAGACAGGTTCTCTCAGCTTCCTGAGGGTTTATAACCCCAGCTAAAAACATTCATTTGTCACAGAAGCTGGATAAAATTTTGTCTGTTTGGTCACATAATTTCTGAACAGTTGGCAAATTGAACTGATTTGCTATTTATGTACAGATAATATTGGCAGGCCCTGGTATCTTGCTGAAGGATATGCTCACAAATGACATTGCCAGATCTGATGGAAGAGTCTCTATTGTATTTTTCTGGAATGTATCACAATTTCAAAAAAATATTTTTCAAGTAAATTATAAATCATTTTGTCGCTTCCCCTACACACACCTGTAGTAATTCATGTCAGATATATTTTATATAGTCACAAACATCACTCAAAAGTAAACAAACAAAACTCATAGGAGACATTTTATGGAAAAAATATTCCTACAAATTATATGCGGTAGGCTAGATTATCCTATGCCATGGCAAAACCCACAGCAGTGGGCAAGAAGGAGGAAAATTCTTCAGGATTAACTTGACGAGCTTTCCCCAAACAGGGTGATCAGTCCAGAGAATCTGGGCCTCAAGCACTGACTCTGACAAAACGTGTTTTAGAATGGTATAACTCCATTGACTATAAAGGATTTACACCTGATTTACACCAATGACAAGATCATACTCAAGCCTACACATTTATTTGATGGGGGAAAACAATGTGAAAGACCATTGCTTAAAAAAAACCCAGAAAGCCTCAAACTTTTAAGATACAGTCAAACTTTTTCAAAAATCCCCAAAGATGGGAAGCATGGAAATGCAAAGTTAACATATCTCTTACAGTCATAAATCTATCCTATTGTAGTCATGCATACAGAAAAATAGAACAGAATATAAAATACCATAGGGTGTGATTCTGCAAGTCTTAACTTAACTTTCTGTTAATCTCATTGGAGCTACTCATGCCAGAAAGGGTGTGCGGAAAAGAGCTCCTCTGTTTAATCAGAGAGTGGATGTTACAATGTACTCAAATCACTGGAAAAGTACTTCACTGATTCAGAGATATTGAACAGAATGCAATTAACATTGCATGCCAAACCAATTAGTTAAGTGTCACTGGACATACAGCTACTGTATATACATCTCCAAACATTCTGAGCCAAAATCCGGAAATTATACCACTTGTGAACATTGAACATGAAAAGAATAAAGGTGTCTATGATGACAGCCCTCTAATTCATATCACATATATGTAATGCCTGAATCCAAGTAAAGAACCAGTGCTACAGTATCTGCTTGCTAAATTCTCTTCTCCCACTGGTTCCATTGAGAACATTTTAGAGGAGCTCTGAGAGAGTTCTCAAACACATTCTTGCCTCCCAGAGAACTAGAAATTTAAAGTCTCTCTCTATCTATAATATATAGGCTCATATCATCAGTGTCCAGCAAAAATGAATATTTTATTCTTAATCATAAACTAGCTGCAGTATATGTAACTGTGAACTAGCGAACATGAAAGCCTTTGACAAGGAACAGCTCAATGTCTTTCTCCTAAGCTCCCTCTAGGAATTCAGAAAGAACACGGACATTGCACCACACAAACTCTTACCAGCGTGGAAAGTGAGGGGAGGAAGCAGGAAGTGTTTGCTGAACTACATAATGGGATTCAGTCTACCAATGCAGAGGTGTGAGGACAGGAAGGCTCTTGATCCCCTCTACATTCCATTGCAAACACAGGGCAGGTGCAGGCTAGGCAACAGCATGTGCTCTAAATTTAAGATTGTCCACAGGCTGGCTGGCGGTACTACTGGGGTGTAGACAAGATTGTGTGAAGTAGCTAAATTTTCATTTCCATACTTTCCAACTTTTATTATGATTATTATTATTATTATTTTATCTTAACTCTTGTTTCCAGGACAACAATTTTTTCTAGGGGTTATTATTATTAAAAACTTCTCTATTATTTTAAGGGTTTTGTTTCCTTAAATAATCAGAGTCTTTATAGCCTTAAACCCATCTTAGAAAAGTGAGCCTAAGACTAAAATTTTCAAAAGCACTGAAGTGTCTTAAAATCCTAAGCCCTATTTTTCAAAGCACTAAGGGACTTAGAATCCCACTGACTTTCAGTTAAGCTCCTCAGTGCCTAAGGGTATGTCTACACTGCAATGTAAGCCCACTTGAGTCAGCTGACCTGTATGAGGGAGTCCTGGGTTTGAGTATCTACATTGTTTTTAACCCTAGGTTAAGGCTTTTCTAACCTGTAGTCAAACCTAGAGCTCTGGCGTCCACACTGCAGTGTGCTGACTCAAATCAAAGTAACTGTATCCCAGAGTCCCTAGTGCTCCCTGTCACAGGGTAGCCGCTCTCTGTGGATAGACTGAGCCAAGCTCCCCTGCACTGAAGCAGGTGAGCCTGATCCAGCTAATTAAAAAGGGCTGGGCTACACTTAGGCCTATAAAGGGCTAGTGGAAAGCTGGGGAGAGGAAGACTGAGCCAGGCTGAGCCATGCTGGAGTGGAGCTAACTCCTATGGTGAGTCCCTGGAACAAGGGGGCCAGAAGTTCAAGGAAAAAAAAGTGAAAAAAGTGCGGGGGGAGCAGAAAGGTAATTTAGGTTGTTAACATGTTCAAAGCACCACTTAGCATCTATCATAGATGTTGGACATCATTGTAGCCAGTCATGGCACTAGATGGGAGACTAAATTTGATCACAACTAGTTTATACATTTGTAAAGGTGTTAAAATAGTCTTCATTAAGTGCCAATATGTTTTTAAACAGCAGTTCATTAGAGTCATAGATTCCAAGGCCAGAAGAGGCCACCATGATCATCTAGCCTGACTTCCTGTATAACACAGGCCATAGAACTTCCCCAAAATAATTCCTATTGGAACCAGAGACTATCTGTGAGGAAAACATCCAATCCTGATTTATAATTGGCAGTGTTGGAGGGATCCACCATATCCCTAAGTAAATTATACCAGTGCTTAATTACCCTCACTATTAAATATTTGCAACTTATTTCCACTCTGAATTTGGCTAGTTTCAGCTTCCAACCATTGGAATTAAAATATATTAGCTAAGGCCAGGTGTATACTAAAATGTTAGGTTAACCCAGCCATATCGCTCAGGGGTGTGAAAGCTCCACACTTCTGAGTGACATAGTTAAGCTGATATAATCCCCACTATAGACAGCATAAGGTGAATGAAAAAATTCTTCCATCAACCTGGCTACCACCTCTCGGGGAGGTGGATTAACTACAGCGATGGGAGAACCCCTCCTGTCACGATAGTGAGTGTCTATACTGAAGCACCACAGTTGTGCAGTTGCACCTCTGTAGCTGTGCTGCTGCAGTGCTTTACGTGTGGACATAGTGTAATACTGTCCATAGAAAACACCTTTAAAAATATGTGGACAATGTCTTTGGGTTACCATTGTCTTGTTAAGGATCTTTAAAAAACTTCAGGAGTGTTTAAATAATTTCTGACACTATTAGTAACATTATTCTGAAGGGGTTACATAATAACATAAAAAAATATAATAGCAATATATACTTTCATGCTTTGTCCTTTCTTTGAATACTATTTTCATTTTAATCACCTCATCTCTAAAAGACAGCAGAAACAAAAAGGTTTAGAGAACAGCAAAATAGTTAGAGACATGGGAAAATTTCCTTACAAGAGGAATTAAAAAGGGTATGATTTTTTATTTTTATTTTTTTTGGAAGGGAAAAGAGTTAGAGGAGGTGTATGTGTTACATATAATGAAAGATACATTGGAGGTTATTTATCCTGTCCCATAACACAAGAGCAAGGAGACACTTGATGAAATTAAAATGCAGTGAATTGAAAATGAATAAAGGGAAACAGATTTTTATGCAACCTACTATTACCGTAACTGGCTCACAGCTGCAAGACATTACTAAGATAAATAGCTTGGTAAGATTAAATAAATTATAAGGGGCCACCACACCTCATGGTTCAGAGTACAAACTGATCACTAGCTGAAGAAAAAAATAAATTCTTCTTCCTCCCCCACCCTCTTTGTATGCAAACTGAAAATATTGGCCATCTCTTAAGCAGTTGATATAAGCCACTATCAGAAAGAGGATACCAGACTAGGTCAACTATTGGATCTGTTGTTACGACAATTCCTATATTCCTAACATCTGAATAGAGAGTAACAATTCAGTAGATGAAGAAAAACTTTAAAAGTATCCAGCTGTATCTGACCCGGTGTAGCTCAGAAGAGAAACAACACACCTATGTGAAATAAATTTATGATCACACCAGTTCTTGCTGGACAAGTGTCCACATCATGAAACACAGTATTTACTATCACGCTATTCAAGAAAGTATGGACAGTCTTGCGAGTAAGGCTCTGGACTGGGACTCGGGAGATCAATTCTGCCATGGATTTCCTATATGTCCGTGGCCAAAACATCTAATTCCTCTGGGCTTTAATTCTCCATCTGTAAAATGTAGGTAATGACATTTTATTTCCTTCACACTTTATCTGTCTTGTTTATTTAACTTGCAAGGTCACGGGGGCAGTCTGTCACTTCGTGTATTTGCAGTGCTAAGCATAATGGCACTTTGACCTCAGCTATGGAAACTATCATAATATAAATAACAGCAACAAGTGGCATCTGTCTTTTGGCATCCTGAGGACAGCAGATAGGTTAAGGTTTGGAAGGATATGAAAAATGATCTGTCCTCTTAAATCTCCATGTCAGAAAAGATTGAAAGTCCGTTAAGCTGCAGAGAATCAGGTGGCCCTACCCAGTTACTACACATTAACTTCCTTGAAAAATGAAGATTAGAAATTGAAGGCCAAATTCATCAGTGGTGGAAGTGAGACTTCAGTGGAGTTGCTCTTGTTTATACTATCAATGAATTTCGCCCTCAGTGTCCATTTTTCCTTGAATCCCAGTAACATGCATTCTGCTACCTCTAAGATAATTACCCTCTAAGACAAAACCTCTCTTGGCCCTACATCCCCCTGGTACTTACAAGTAAATTACATCAGATTGTTGTCATTGTAAATCTTCTTTCTGAATGAATTGCAAAGCAGGGAAATCAGCAGCCAGCCCAAAACACAATAAAAGGGTCCAAACTATCTGATAATTCATTCTCATGTCAAAGACTGTAAAGAGAGGAAAAAATGTGATAAATTAATCCATTCTAATGAGAAAAGATTGTAATAAAAATGGAGAAACTCGTTCAGCTAATCCATTCTTAATATAATCCTAAAACAATGATGCAACCCTCCCTGGATACCATATCTTGAGCTATAAAAAATCTTTTCTTACCCAGCAATCCCTGATTACAGCAAAGCAATTAGGCAAAACTATCTAATAAAGCAGTAGGTGATCTGAGTAGAACGCAAAAAAGCCCACTCTAAAAATTAGCAAGTTGCTTTATAGGCTGTTTTTTTAAAAATGCATGAGGTTATTAGAAGTAAAGTCCCTTGCCCTGATTTCATTTAGATGAGCTAGCTGATACCTTATTCCCCGTTCTGGTAGAAACCAGACTTACTCCCTTAAAATTTCAACTGGAGCATTATGAAGGACAATTTGAATATGAATGTCAAAAAATTATATATTCAACAAAATAAAACAAACATAAAGGAAAGAAAAACAATTTGACAAGAGGCTAGAGAAACCAAATATCACAGTCACATTGAAAATAAATCAGTAGGCAGCGTTCTTATAAACAGTCACGGGCATGTCCCATAGAATTTTTCTGAAAGTAATTTTCCCTTTGTGGAAAGTGTTACAGATAGAATGATGGAACTGTTGCTTAATGACAGATTGTTATAGTGTAGCTAATTAACTTTTGTGGAAATCTGCAATGTTTATATCATTCATTGCCATACATTTTATCAGCAGCTGCACTTTACTCTTTTAAAACTTTACAGCCCCATCCTGCAAAACGTACTCCCTCGAAACACCAACTGCGGTCTGTGCAGCTGCAAACACTTTATCTAATGAGAAAAAGAATTTGGCTCCTGAACTTTGGTATGTGAATGTACATCACCATGTATCCTACAAACCCTACAGTCCAAGCACCATTGCTGATTTTAGAAAATATACAGTGATGGGAGCCTGCAGTGGTACCCCAGAAGAAAATCAGGCCTCAGCTATCTATTAAATATAATGCAAAATGTACAGGTTCTCACATTTGATTTGGTATGTGCAGTCTATCACAATTTACAATTCTGTTAATTAATGGGGGTGGGTTGTTTTCCCTTCTAGATTTTATTTTATTTTATTATGATTATAAACATGGTCTCTTGGAATTTCCTTTTTCTTTATGTTTTCAATTATATCCTGTTTATTAATCAGGCTCAGAATTAACCTATTGTTTCCTTCCTTGCTGTTGATCAACATATTGAAGTAGAAGATAGACTTGAGTTAGATTTACATATGTACCTCTGGACTTGTTTCCAGCACTCACTATAATCCTGGCAAGACCAAGGCATTAAAATCTTCTGTTATAACCCTGGTCTTCTTGCATGCATCTGTTTGCAGTATTATGTAGCACATTTGTTCTCTCTGGTCAGGTGTTCTATAGCATATTTTTAGTGCTAGCTTGTCCTTTGAAAAAATCACCCAACCCAATAGTGCATATCATGTCTAATGCTAAAGAGCCAGTATTTCAAGCCATATGCCCTTGCTAAGTATCCATTTCTAGCAGTTCTTGTTTAACTAGGGTACTAGAAAAATTATGTTGTGCAGTTTCAGGCCAACTGAAAGACAAGTGATTCCTCTTCCACTTCTCTCCTCGCCCCTCTCCCCTCTCCCTCCCAAAAAAATTTACCTCTGGTTTTAGGATTATTCACTGTACAGAGGCTGTCTTGTGGATAATCATGTAATCACCTGCTTTTGACAGTGACTGATATTGCTGCACTTTCTACATTAGATCTTTCTGCAGCATTTGACATCAGTTGACATTATTCATCATGGGATTCTGTTGGAGAATCTGGAAACCTATGTTGGCTCTATACTGCCCAAAGCAGCCAGTTTAGTCTTTTTAATTTGTATGCCTCCAGTTCAGTGGCTCTGCAGTTAAGTGCCCTTTTTCTGTCCCTCAGCTCTTGAGGTCTACATACTGCTCGTCTATAATAATGAAATAATAGAATATTGACTATGGGGATTAGTTAGGTACCACAGTTCTGGAAAATGTCCAGTAAATAACTATGGAAAAATAAAAAATAAAAGTTATGGTATAATTTATATTCTATAGTGTTTCAAGCTGTGGTCAACCATACTGGGAAGAAGAGCTGGTAGAACTCTTTGTGGTGAATAAGTTATCCAATGAATGTAATTCTTTTTTTCTATTTTGACTTGTTCATAAACGGACTTCAATCTTTTTAATAACATATTTGCCATACATAACTGATAAATTAATGGAGGCAGGTTTGCAAGACAGCCATTAGCTTTTGATTGTTTGTTAATTGTGGTATCTGACTATTGCATGGTATACTGTATGCTCCATGTCATACTGTGCATTCACCACCAGAACACCTCCTTGTGTGACGAGGCAGCTACTCTTTGTCTTTAGCACCCGCTCCTGTCCTGGTTCTGCAATGGTCTGCTGCCTCTGTGTTCCAGCCCTCTGGTCAGATCAGTTCTCAGTCCAGTCTCCTTTCAGGATTAACAGAAAACAAATTAAATCTTAATTCAAATAGCAGTCCAGGCATTCAAGTCCATAATATAAACACCAGTGCTTGAGACTGGTTTCTTGAGTTAAGGCAGGGACATCCTTCCTTCTATAGCCTGACTTCACTCAGAACTGACCCTTAGTAAAAGCAGACAGTCTTTTTTATTTGGCCTGCCATGCTCTGATTGACTTCTGCCTGCTCTGTCTTTTTAAGTGCTGGAGGACCAACTTTTAGCGGCTCTGCTTCCAGCTGATCTTGGGGTGCCTCTCTAGACAACTCCTAGAGGTCTGAATTCACCTCACTGGTCTTCTCTTTCAGCACGGCATTCTCTTAGAAGGGGGAGTTACAAGCCTGTGGGGCCCTCCAGCAGGGGGCAGTGAATGCTTGACATTCTCTGTTTGGATCACTGAAATATTTTAATACACAAGAATGTTGAAGTAAAAATAGCAAATAATGGACATTAATTCACTTGTTCACTTGGAAATACAGGTATTATTATAAATAAGCATGTCCCAGATATTCATGAGAAAAAAATCTCGCTTGTGCAAATAATAGATAAGAAGGGCATAGCCAGGTTAACCCAAGTTTCTGTTAACACTGTTTTTGCAGTTTAACCAAGTTCTCATTGGGAGATTTAAGAGGTCTGAATCTCAGCAGCTTTGCACTTCGTGTATCTGTTTATACTTTGTGTGGGAAGTGTAAAATGTTACCAGTTGTGTGAATGAGTGGAGAATTCTGATCTGGTAATGCTTCACTCCCAATTTGCACAGGGGGATAGATCTGAAGTGTTAAGCCCAGGACTAGTTTAAGTAATGTATGTTAGTTAATTTTACAATCAATAGTCAATCATATTATACAGTAGAGCAGCAGACGCTAATATTATTGGAGAGATTTTTACATTTTGCTCCCTTATACAATGTATTTATTCTTATAAATGTTGTTTTGCTCTTTTTTGTACGCATCATATCAGGCAATCAACCTGGGGATTCTGTATGCATTATATGAGGTAATCAACTCCTGGGAAATCATAAATGGGTGTCAAGGGGTCACCATCACACTGCCCATACCATATTGCTAAATGGGGAAAGGGGGTTCCAGACAGATGGAAGAGCATTCTGGAAATTCTAGAAATCCCTGTAGGGAAAGGTAGGAAGTCACAGTATTAAAACTTGAAACTGCAAAGGGATCTACCAGCTTGAACCCTTACTCCAGAGCAGTGTCCCTTTGTAGGACTGAGACTATATAAGAACATAAGAATGACCATACTGGGTGAGACCAATGGTCCATCTAGCCCAGTATCCTGTCTTCCAACAGTGGCCAGTGCCAGACACTTTGAAGGGAGTGAACAGGACAGGCAATTTATCGAGTAATCCAACCCCTGTCATCTAATCCCAGCTTCTAGCAGTCAGAGGTTTAGGGACACCCACAGCATGGGGTTGCATCCATGATTGTCTAAGCTAATAGCCATAGATGGACCTATCCTCCATGACCTTACCTAATTACTTTTTGAGCCCAATTATACTGTTGGCTTTCACAACATCCTCTGGCAACAAGTTCCACAGGTTGACTGTGAGTTATTCCATATTACATGCACAAAACTAGACTCATAGACTCATAGGTCAGAAGGGACCAATATGATCATCTAGTCTGACCTCCTGCTCAAAGCCGACCACAGAACCCTACCCATCCACTTCTATAAAAACCCCAAGCAGAGAATCCACCAGCAAGTGACCCATGCCCCACGCTGCAGGGGAAGGCAAAAAACCTCCAGAGCCTCTGCCAATCTGCCCTGGATGAAAATTCCTTCCCGACCCCAAATATGGCGATCAGCTAAACCCTGAGCATATGGGCAAGGCTCCCCAGCCAGCAGTCATGAAAGAATTCTCTGCAGTAACTCCCATCCCATCCAACATCCCATCGCAGACCATTGAGCAGACCTATCTGCTGATAATCCAAGAACAATTGCCAAAATTAAACTATCCAATCATATCATCCCTTCCATAAACTTATCAAGCTTAGCCTTAAAGCCAGATATGTCTTTTGCCCCCACTACTCCCCTCGGAACTACATTAAAAGAACATTAATGTTGCCAAGCCAAGCACTCAAAAGTTTTTAAATACAAGAATTAAGGAGGCCTGCATGTTCCAGTCTCTTTTCTCATCCAGTTCAAGTCTCTTCCACACCCCCAAGTTCTTCATCAGATCTGTCTCATTCTGAAAAATTCAGAAGGCACCCTGGCATGGAAAATTTCAGTCCAAAAAGTTAAAATTTGGCAAAGTTTCCAGGGTATTACAATGAGAAATGTTGGATAACCTTAACTAGAGGCTGTGCTACCAGCTTCACCTACTGTGGTCCCTCTGACCAACAGTGGGGGGTCAAGTATCCTAAGAGGCAATATGGGTTTTTGTTGGGTTGTTGGGATGCTCTTCCCCTAGGGTTTAGTTTATAAGTCTGACTGATTATATCCCAAGTACACACACCTGGAAACAATTCTAATCAAGGGCCACTAATTGCAGAAGGTACCCCATAAATACAACATAAGTGAATAACAAGGATTAAAAAAAAACAGAATCAGTCTGGAGATGGGGGCTAGCCAGTAAGTACTGTCTGGATCTTAGGTAGTCAAATTGTTAATACTGACAGCCTCTGGGATGTGTAAGTTGCTTGTTTTGGTTGTTCTGGCTTGTTTTCCCCAAGCTAGGGAAGGTCAGAATCAATAGCCTTTACCTGACTGGAACGCCTTTGTTATAAGTCGACCTACTTGTTCAGGCCCTTTAGTAGCAGAAATTTGTATCTTTTTCGAACTTCTAGCTATGTTTAAACAATTCTTAAATAATTATGATAATTTTTGAATTACATAGAAGGTGGGGTTTTCTAAAAAAAAAATTCTAGGAGTAATACTAGACCAGTGATCAATAACAATACAAGCAATACAATAAATACAAGACAATAAAATAAATCCTTACAAGCAGAAGGTAATAAATAATACTTTATGTAAAATTAGACATATGCTCACATCAAATCTCCATATCTAAATACCCCCAAACTTTAAGCTATTCAAAATCATATCCAGACCTAAATCAAACTTATCTTCACATTGGGTTCAACCAAAACCCAGGTCCTACACTTTGAGGTGTTTGATATCCAAATGCAATTTCAAGTTTTTCATCATGGGTCCACCTTTATGGTAAGTCTCCCTCTTTTGCAGCATATGTCTTTTTGGTTGGGGGGATGTTTGTTTAACTTTTTATTAAGGCCAAGTTACAATAAAATGTTAATAGACAATATTGCATTCAGAGACCCTGGCTAAAGATTCTGGCTTGCTGGCTGGGGAGCCCTTCTCCTCTAAGTATGCTAAAAAGGGTGAACAAATTTCTGAATACCTATCCTCTTTTTTGGCACGTCTCTTGTGTAGGTACTTGGTGTAAAAGCTTTTCCATTACAAGGACAGTCCATATTTCACTCTATGACAGTTCCATAGGAGGATGAGTCACATTCCCCTTAAACAGAAATGGAAAAATGTTAGATACGACTAAGATACAGCTGCTGTGCTCCTGGCACAAACTACTTGGGGTTATTTCATTCAGATTATTTTCATAAAAACTTAATACACCAGTCTTAAAGGTTCTTGGAATAAATTTGATTAGTCTCCATTGAGCAGCTTCATAACAGGACCATAATTCCAAATCAGTGTCCGAGAAATACTACCAAAGTGAATCCACACCCGTCAATAGGATGCATACTTATTTCTCTTGATTGTACAATGGTTTGATTATTGTAATACTTTGCGCAGTGCCCTTCCTGGCTTCGTGCTAAGCAAAGACCTGTTAATTCTAAATGCCGAAACAAAAATGCTGACCTGCACAACAACTCAACAGCATTTTACCCCTCCTTTTAAAGCCTTGCATTGCTTTCTAATCAGGCATCTGATTAACTTTATAAACTTCTTATCTTCTACCAAATCATCCATGGGTCTGGACTTTGGTAGCCTGTGAAACTTATGTTCCTTTGTTTCTTGCTAAGCCTACAGATTTTATGATGCAGTTCTTTAACTGATGGTTATCCTGTAATTCCAGTTGATTGTTGATTAGTCTGTAATCACCTCTGAAGTCAGCTACTGCAAAGGCTTTTGGCTGTTATATTATTCACCTTTGCAGCTCAGCTCCTTCTGACATCAGGAAGATGGATGCAATAAGCAACTTTAAGACAAGTTTAATTCATCTTGCATGAAACAATTTTTAATTAGCTATATTTTAGTTTTTTTTAATTATTTCTTGGAGCTTCTGGTCACTGAACTCTGTACTGTGCCCCCGTATGCTAATGAAAAGGATGCTTTAGAAGTGTATTCACCCACAAAAGCTCATGCTCCAAAACGTCTGTTAGTCTATAAGGTGCCACAGGATTCTCTGCTGCTTTTACAGATCCAGACTAGCACTGCTACCCCTCTGATACTTGATGCTAAAATTTTAAGTGAAAAAGCTGCAGTTAATATGATTCTCAGTTTGAAGAGAGTTCTACCATTTTGCCTTTTGAAAACATTTGAATACAACTTTGAAACTGTATTAATACAGGAATGGGTGGAAGAGTTTGGAGGGTGCTGGGGAATAGGTGCAATGCCCCCTCCAAACCAACTTGTTTCTTATACAGATGATTCTGTTAAAATGCTTTGTTTGGGAGAAGCCCCCAAAACAAATAGTGCTCTGCTGCCAAAGCAAGGCAAAGATGATCCATTTTCCTCTAGAGCATAAATTTTGAAAATGAAATGATGCAACTGGTGGATCTGAAGCCAACCAAGAAAACACAAGTGGCTGAAGAAGTGAAAGAAGGGAGGATTTTTCACAATCACGTCCAAGGGAAATGACATTAAAATTACTTTGTACCAACTTCCTAAGCAATGTACTTTCCTAAAAATGGAACCAGTTCACTAGAGCTTAAATAAATCCATGATCACAAACTTATCATTTTTTTCAGATGCTGCACACCATTACTGAATATTGTGACAAGATGAATTATGAATCATGTTCCCTTTTCTTACCACTGCGTACAATGATTCCACATTGCAAACATTATTAGGACCCCAGTAGTAACCTATTCGTGTTGAACACAGTGGTTCAACAACAGCACGATAAGATAACCACAGTGATACTTTACAATAGTTTGTAAACATCCGCCTTGGTTTCAACAAACAATGCTTCAATGAGAAGCAGGATTCCCACCTGAGCAGAGAGGATGCTCCACACTAAGCAGTAGCCATTTTCATCTCAACAGCAAGAGAGAAAACTCACCTTCTTTATGCACCTGTCAGAGGCTAGAATTCTCAGTACCATACCCCCAGCTGACAAAGCTCTCCTGCAATTCTTTACTGAGCCCCTCAACTCTTGCTTTAACAAATACTGACAACCACGTACTCCTAAAACAAAATATCTTCTTTCATTCCATTCTGCTGCAAGTCCCACTCACATAACTTTGGTGGTGATGCTCAATATTATTGCAAGAAAAACACAGTGTATGAAATTGATCACGCACTGGCAGAAGCATGACTAGATGGTCCAATAGTTTTTCTCAATCTCTAACTTCTATGACTCAAAAAACTTATATTTTCCCCTACGCTAATCAGAGGTGATCATCCCTATTCTACAGCATTGCAAGAACACCTTTCCCCATATTAAATGTGGCTAAAAATCCAACATTGGTTATCAAAATATATTTAGAGCTTCTGTGCCTTTTTCAAGTCTGTGCTACTTCTCTAATGAAGAAATAAACAAAAATTTTAACATATCTAGTATATTTGCGTTATATTCTTGTAAAGAACTATTCATGTTGTTTCCAACTAAATATGTCATCAGTGAATGAAGCCTCTAATTATGGTTGCCACAACAGTGTAATTGGCACTAGCATTTAATATCTCTGTTAGCAATATTATATCAAACAAATATCAAATTGAAAAACAAAAGAATCAGCCATTTGATTGGAATTGATTGACATTTAGATATAATCAATCCAAAACATGAAATAATATTGTCAGATAGTGAATGCTGATTACTTTGCTCAACGGCTCAAAAATCAATGCACCCAGCAGCTGAATTAACTTTATTTTTTCCCCTTCCAATTCTGGCTAATTACAATGAATATGCTTTACGACCAGTGAAATAATTAAGCCTAGGTGCAATCAGCAAAACATGGAGCTTGACACATTGCAAAATTTTTATGCTTGGCTTATAAAGCACTAGGATTGGCACTCTAGTTTTTCACGGAGCAGTTGTGGGTCTTCCTAATCTAGGAACTATAAACAATCATTTTTATTAATTTTTTTTCAAAATTGTGTGCTTAAAGTTAGGCACCCATATATATGCAGAAGGTAACAAAGAGGGCAGATCAGGTCAGCATCAAAAGTTGAGGACTGAAATACAGAACCCCACTGAAGTCAATGGGAGTTTTGTTATTGACTTCAATGGGTTCAGAATGTCATCTAAGGAATATTGAGGCACTTGCTTTTTAATGCTGATTCTGTTAGAGCAGTGTATTAAATGATGTTATCCAATGTTTCACCAGACCTGCAAAGAGACAACCTCTCAGTCTTAAAAAAAAACACCTTATTTTTAGCAAGGTGTTTCATGAGGCAGACTGTGTAATATGCATGTGGTTCATAGCATATAAAAGGCTAGATTCTGATTTCATTTTGCCTGCATAACTATTACAAACCACCTTATTATAAACCTTCAAACTGTAATAGTCTATGCAAAATGTGTTATTTTTATTGTCACTTTAGCCTCCCTTTTTTCACCCTTATGGACCAAATTCTGCTACCCTGATTCATATTGTGTAGATCTTACCAATGCAAATATCCACACTGACCTACTCAAGTCAGTAAGTGCTACACCATGTGAGCGAAGGGTGGAAGGACATAGGGTTTTGATATTTTCAGCCACCTACTCCCTCTCATGCCAAGCACACATCAACTACCAGTCTCACGTACTGAGAGTATAATTAAACCTTCTTTTGCCGGGGCCTCTGAGATCAGGATATGGTTTCCTTAACATGAGCAAAAGGGTGTATGCAGGGTCCCCTAGAATTACAGTACGGGACAGTTATTCCCTTGGTGGATGATGATGGGAATAGTGTCCCAGCCTGTCCACACAGGTTGATTCCCAATACGTGGAAAATCCTGATGTCCTGAACTTTTCCAGTGCAGCCCACATCAGCATCCATAAATTGGCCTCTGTGGTCCACAAAGACCTGCTTAACAATCAACTAGTACCCTTTGCAGTGTATGTACTCTTATGCTCCTTGAGGAGGGCAAACCATGAACATGAATCCTATCTATGGCCCTGTCACAGTTTGGAAAATCCATTCTCTCAAAAGCAGCAGTGACTTCAGGGATATTGTTTCTGCCCACTCCATTGGATAAATCACAAGCTTGATTGCCTCAGAAACCTCCGCCGTCACTTCACCCACAGTTGACTTTCCAAAAGCCAACTAGTTAGCAACGGACCTACAACAGTCAGGGAGAGTCAGCTTCAGATGGTTATAGCAACCCCCTTCTGCACTGGCATACCATGACACTGAAGGGGCAGGGTGAAATGCTCACAAAGTTCCAGAAATGCAACTTTCTTTATGTGAAAGTTCTGGAGCCATTGCTGGTCACCCCAGGTCTTCATAACAGTGTGATTCTACCAGTCTGTGCTTGCGGCTCTGCTCCAGAACTGCCAGTCTTCATATGGGGCATCAGCGGCTGTACTGAGAGTCATGAGTAGCTTCAGCCAGTTCAAGTCTGCATCCTTCTCCTCCTCATTCTCATCCTTCTCCAACAGGTTCCTTCAATATGTCAGAAAATGCCACTGAAACATCCAGAGTTCCACAGATGATCTGCCATTTCATGAAATTGGAGAAATTCAAGAAAGAGAAGTTATTCAGTTGAGAACTCCTCCATGTTGCTGGCTTCGTTACCAAAAGACAGCTCAGCTGGATGTTTTGGCAGGCTGCTACAATTTCCTGTTAAGTGCCTCAGGATGGACAGTCAAGCACCACAAACAGAAAGTCAAAGCAGCTACTGCTGGGCAGGGCACTAGGAAGCCTGGGATAGGCTGGTTTAACTTAGGTCTGCATAGTGCATGAGTGCAGCTTGTGAGACCTGGGTCCAGAAATTCTAAACCAGGAGTCCACATTCACTGTTGATGCACAAACCTGGGCTGAAAAATACCAAGCCTCCAGGCTCAAAGTCTCACAGGTTTACAATGAAGTACACGCATACCTATAGTATCCAATACACTCACTCACAACACCCTTGGAAGGTAAGGAAGTGCTATTATCCCCATTTTACAGATGAGGAACTGAGCCACAGAGAAGCCAAGTGACTTGCCCAAGGTCACACAGGGAATCTATGGTGGAAACTTTAACCCAGGTCTCCCAAGTCTTAATCAAGTGCCCTAACTACTGGACAAGACTTTTTCTATTGTTGCAGTTTGTCTTAAACAAAAACTGTAAACTCTTTGGGGTAGGGATTGTCTTTTTTACATATGTACAGAGCTTAGTACAATTGGGCCCTGACTTGGCTGGGGCCTCCAGATGCTACTGTAATATAAATAATTGGAAAAACACTTCCAGATTAGGAAGTAGCCCCTGTTCAATAACACTGTGCCTTCTGAAGTAGGGGTATTACTGGAGGAGAAAAGCTTTCTTAAGCTTTCTTTTGTTATCTCAAATGTTCTAGAACTGTGTGAAATTGTTTAGAGGTTACAGCGGCATTTCTGCTTTTACAGCTCATTTAATTATGCAATTAGACATTACAATAGATATGGAAGATTTAAAATTAGATATGCTTATCTTCCATGCATGGGTCAGTACTTTTAACTTTAAAACAAATTAACATTTTGCTTCCCCCTCCCGTCCCTGCATGCTGCAAAATGAAGGTGTTTATCTTAACTCAGCAATTCTCATGACTTCCATCAGATGGTAGGAGGCATAGCGATAAGCTTTCCAGATTTAAAATGAAAGTGCTGCTGAGGAGCAACTGCAAGATAGGCTAATAACGCATTTTGTAAATGTGAGGGGAAAATGTATACAAGTACAAAATTTCCATGTTAGGAAGGTGAACAGCCTGTCCAATGACTCGTAATTCAATGCCAGAAATTGCATCACCCTGAACAGATATTCTATATATTTCTATTTAAAATGGGGAAACTCAGTGTCAACGCAGTAGGGAACAAGGTAGCAGAGGAATATTGCATCTTTAATAGGATTTTGAATTCAAATGTGCTGAGCAAAACTGTTTAAAATTGTATTTGAATAGTAAACAGATAACATTTTCATTTAAAAAAACAAACCTTGTGCTGGATCACCACACTGACTGCAAAATAAAAAGAAAGAGGAGGATAAGGAAATACACACTAGAAATAAAAAATAAAATGAGAAGTGATATCTCAGCCATGAGGCTGTCTTAAGGCTATGGAAAAAACAGAACAAGATTAATTTTTTTTAATGTAGCCCACAGAAAATCTCCAAGCTAGAATGTCGCTTCTCATCACAATATTTATTTCCAGCATATTTATTTTTATTAGCATTTTTCATTTTTTTTCACTCTCCGACTAGCATTACTTTTATTTGACATTGTGTTTTTGTATTATAAAATCTATGCATACCAGCAAATTTGGGGAAAACAAGAAAATAGGAGGTGGTGCCACAGGCCTGGAAGGTATCCACCTTGGTGGAACACTGACAAATATAGAGGATTTTGAAAGAGTACTTCCACTGACCTGCACCAAATATGAGTCAAACAGTAGCACTGAAATAAAGAATATTCACTCCAGGCTTAGTCTAAGGCCAATTAAAGTCTATGAGAATATTTTCATTGATTTCCATGGGCTGAAGCTCAGGTCCTTTATTTCTTGTTTTCATCAGTTTTTAAAATGGTATTTGTATTAAAAGAAGAGTTTATCATCATCATATATATTGTGGCAGCACTCGCAATGGTGAGTGCTGACTGGTGAGTCTTGCCCACATGCGCGTCTCGCTCAGGGTTTAACTGATCACCATATTTGGGGTCGGGAAGGACTTTTCCTTCAGGGAAGATTGGCAGAGGCCCTGGAGGTTTTTCGCCTTCCTCTGCAGCAGAGGGCACAGGTCACTTGCTGGAGGATTCTCTGCACCCTGAGGTCTTTAAACCACGATTTGAGGACTTCAGTAATTCAGACATAGGTTAGGAGTTTGTTACAGGAGGGGGTGGGTGAGATTCTGTGGCCTGCATTGTGCAGGAGGTCAGACTAGATGACCATAATGGTCCCTTCAGACCTTAAGTCTATGAATCTATGAATGGACTAGATGGTTTCCAAACCCACAGGAAAAAACAACACCTACCTCCAAACAAGTACAATTGTAAAACAATAACCATTTAAAAGTGTTTTATGATACAGTCAACACTTTTATAGGAGGATTAGGCCCAAATTTTCAAGTGCCCACTAATTTTGGGTACCCAGCTGGAGAAATTTAGGGCTGCATTTTCAGAAGCACCAGCAGTTCCCACTGATCTCAATTCCAGTTCTGTGTGCTCAGTAACACCATAGCCCAAAATTAGAGCCAACCTTTGAACATTTGTGCCTTTCTTTCTAAGGCCATTTTCCAGCCAGCCAATTGCATTTAAAAATATGTTGTAGTTTATTTGAATAATTTTTATACATATAGACAGAGAAAGAGAGAGTGTCAATACTACCATATGTATACACACAGGAGTGTGCAAATGACTTTTTTCCTCAAGGATCCAAAGTGATCATATAAAAATGAGGTAATTATAATATATTTAAAATCCCAGTTAAGGGTGGGAAAAGAGGGAATCTAAGTGGCTAGTTCATTATGCCCAATTTCCAGGTCAGATACATTACAGAATGGCTGTTAAAACAGATGGACAATATTAGAATGGGTTCATAGTAAATTCCAATATAAAGAAGTTGAATGAAAGTTCTTAATGAATACAATGTCTTGTACTATGCAAACTGCATTTTTCAAAACAGTAAAGTTGATCCATGAAAAAAAAAATACCTTCATTATGAGATGGACAAATCTTGAAAAATGAAAAACAATTAATTCTTTGCATTTCTGTAGTGCCTGCCACCCACGGATATGAAAGTTATCTATAAACAGTAATGAATTAAGCAATTAAGCCTCAATTTAACATTGTGAGTTCAGGAAATATTAGAGCTGTGTGAAATTACTGAAAACCTCGAAATCTCAATTTTTTGCATTTTGTTTTAATTTCATAGAAATTCTGCAAAATTTTGCAGCTGTTCACAACATGAAAAGGACTCTTAGATGAAAGCTTTTTTTTAAAAAACCCAACCCTTTGAACTTCTGGATTCTGAAATTTCATTTAGACCAGAAAATTATTTCTCCATTAAATTTCTAAAAATTAGCAGTGTCATAAGCTTTCCCAAATCTGGACCTTAGCGTCCAGAAATCTGGGTGCCTGCATGAACCCCTCTAAGCTTAATTACCAGCTCAGATTTGATCTCGCTGCCACCAGCCAAAAATTCCAGGGTTTTGCCTCTCTGCCGGTCTCCCAAACCCTCCCTGGGAACCCCAAGACTCAGCAAGCCCTGAGTTTTACCACAAAAGGAAATAACCCACTTCCCTTCCCCCTCTCTCTCCCACCCAGACTTTCCCTCTGGGCTAACCTGAGAATTACTGATGCAACTCTTTACATCACAATATAAGAAGCCTGTCCTCTATTCACCAAAGAGACAAACCACAATACAAGGAACCAGAAAATTCTCTCTCTCTTCCCTCTCTCTCCCACCCAGACTTTCCTCTCTGGGCTAACCTGAGAGTTACTGATGCAATCTCTTTACATCACATACCAGAAGCATGTCTCCTCTATTCCACAAAGAGACAAACCCAATACAAGGAAACAGAATGATTCTCCTCTCTCTTCTCCTCCCACAAATTCCCTGGTGTGCAGAGCTTTACCCTTCATAGATCTAACACAAAGAGAATTCCCTCCCCTTCACCTTAGCCTACCCAGAGAGAAAAACTCAAAAAATCTTAAAAAGAAAGCTTTATATAAAAGAAAGAAAAAACACATGAACATATGATCTTGTATAAGCTGACAATACACAGGCTATTGCTTAAAGAAAAATTGAATAAACAGTTTTATTCAAAAAGAGATACAATTTAAACATTCCAAGCAACTACACACATGTAAATACAAAACAAAACATATAAAAGCCTATTGTTTGCTTACCTTTTACTCACAACTTTGAAACTGAAGATTAGAAGCTTGAAGTAGAAAAAGAGCCTCTCATAGCTGGAAGCAGACAAAAGACAAAGACCCAACATTCCCTCCCTGAGTTTTGAAAAAATCCAGTTTCCTGATTGGTCCTCTGGTCAGGTGTTTGGTTCCCTTTGTTAACCCTTTACAGGTAAAAGAAACATTAACCCTTAGCTATCTGTTTATGACAAGCAGTTTTCTATGTTTCAGTGAGAAACCTCTCTTTTGAGAAGTTTTGCACAGTCCTGATATAATTATCTTCATGCAGAAGGGAAGTGACAGGTCCAGTGCCACAGAGAAAGCCTGAGGAAGAGCAGAGAATTTAATCCAGATCTCCAGAGTCCCAGTCCTGTTCCTTGGAACTGGTTCCTTATTAATTCTAAATTACAATTATTACAATTACTAGTTCATAGCTTACTTGGAAAATTGTGTTTCCTCCACAAATAAAAGGGAACCTACATCCATGGAAGCAGTGAGTTCCATCTCTGTGGCATGCTTCCCCTTCCCTGCAGTGTTCCAGATAGAGGGCATAGACATGGGTGGGGAAGGTGTGGGCCAGAGCAGAAGGTACCCAAATTCTTCCACCCATAATAGAAAGCAATGCAATTTTAAGTTGCCTTGCTTCTACCTCCATGATGTAGACCCTCCAACCTCTTCCCCTTTGGGAGTGTACCAGAGCAGCCAACACAGGGTAAACCCTTGGAAGCACATATCCTGCCAGGTTAGCAAGCAAACCAATGGGCAGAGCAGCAAAGTAGAGACAAAGGGCACCTGTGCTGATCCCCTTACTGCCCTGTGGATCCTGTTACCAATTCCATAAAGAGGTGGAGCTTCTTCTGCCAAGGGAAGACTATGCAACTCTCGGAAAGAAAAATGACTTGGACTCTTCCTACATCATCAATTCAGGCAGAATCCTGTGCCCATGTAGGACCCCACTGACATTAACTAGCACTTTGCATAAGAACAGGGGTCTAGTTCTGTTGACTTCACTGCCAAATCAGGAGGCCGGAAGCTCTCTCTTTCCCTGTGGGAGGTATTCCTTCCCTCTAATGTTTAATTACTTTCCCTTTTGCTCCGTTCCAAGGACATTCAATTATTCTCTCAATTATGTTTGCTTCCTTAGATAAGAGAAATTATTTTATTAGGACTGTCTTTTCTGTATTTGTACAACGCCTAGCACACTGGGGCCCTGGTCTATGACTAGGGCCTCTAGACACTATCATAATGCAAACAACAGGAGTAATGGAAATGGTTCTCTCTTTATCAGCTCTTCTTTTTAGCCATTTTGATCAGGGTACTGGGAACTGAAAAATGAAATCTCCCTTTACAAGCAACAACACTGTAGTGCATGGTTAAGTGGGAGGGTGAGAGTAACATTTCTGATCAGCACTCAAATTGCTCTGATAACAAAGCATGGGCTGGTATTTTTAAAATTAAACATTTCTGGAGAAAAAATTGAGTTAATATGCCGAAAGTTAACACATTTCCATCAGCACATTAAACTGCAGGATTGTGGAGGCACTGAACACAGAGAGCATTTTCATTTGAAGGATTGGTGGGAGTTGTGGTGTTCTTGCCACATCTCTCACCTAGCAGAGTAAAATTGCTGAATTACAATTTAGTGAAGGACCAAGTTTGAAATTTTGTCCCAGTGCTCAGTACTTATAACAATACTATACAGTTATTACAAGTAATATATGTGATGAGGTTGAAAGTTGTGATGCAAATTTCTAAAAACTTGATTATAGTTATACAATACCCAACATTGATTGTGTATAGACACAGCTTACTCCACTGATTCCTAAACTGCACTAAAACTGAAGCAAGTATTCTGTTCTCTTGTTTAATCCCCAGAATAATGAGCTGAAAATCATCAAATTATCCTTCTTTCATAACTGTCTGAATATTAATTGTGATTGTGAAGGACAACAAATATAAACACAGTGTTGCCAAGACTAATCATTAATCCTAGCATTCCAGACTCTGACACATAGTGTACTTAGTGCTGAAATGAGAGAATTTATTCCTTTATTGCTATCGACTGTAAGTGATCACTCTCATAGGTATATTTAGAATCATTTTAATATTTCAGGACTAGACACAAAATAAACACGCAGACCTCTAAAAATTAACTATATAAAGTATAGTCACTATTACTAAGAAAAGTCCATATTGCTTATTAATTATTTGAACACTTAGGTTTTAAGGAGAAATAACACTGTCTTTTTAACAAATATGAAGTCTTTTTTCAACTATTTTTAAAATAAAGTGGTGGCTACACCAACATCCCAGTCAGTCAGTCTTTAGTGGCTTAATCATTACCCTTTTATAACCCATTCTATCATGTATGAAATATGGAAATGTATAGTGCTCACAGAATGACAACTAGTAGATTCTAGCTCTCACAAGGATTTTTTTTCCATTAGTTCTTGTTTAGTTTATTGCAGCATCTGCTGGTAAGGATCATTTTTAATTACTCTGATTATCTGCACATGGTTCAATCTTACATAGTGCAGCATGTTATGGAATGAGTTCTGCAGACAGTTCTCTCTTAGGACAGCATTTCATAAAGCAGAGCACCAAGGACTAGTAATAGGTAGGCAGATAGACACCTCAATTGTTTTCCAGCATCTCCACTATTTTTACGAAAGGCTCTAGATATTACAGTTGCAAAGAAAACCTTGAAAATGAGCCCCATGTATAGACAAATGCCGCTACATTGGTTGAGTTTGCAAAGAGCCTGAAACAATAGCCTTGAGATATCAACTGCCCCATTCATCTCGATGGGCAGTAAATCAGGTGCTGATGATAATACTTTAATGCCAATATTGTTCACAGTATTAAGAAAAGAGAGGAAGAGTCAGATTATGAAGACTGACAGAATCTGCTTTGAGTGACCCACCCACTGAGGTTAAGCCTTTCACAACACATGACAAGGCTTAAGGGGTTCTTGATTGTTTTCCTTTTCCTGAAGTGAAGCTCTGCTTTCAAGCTTTGGGGAACACTGTTTTTGGACCAGTTTGAGTAACCCTTGCTCCCACCGAGTAGTATATTACCCCTCCAGTGGTCTCACTGAAATCAATGAAATTTAATTGGCAGCAGGTTTAAATTAATAGGCAGCGGGTTTAAAATAAATAAAAGGAAGTTCTTCACGCAGCGCACAGTCAACTTGTAGAACTCCTTACCTGAGGAGGTTGTGAAGGCTAGGACTATAACAGGGTTTAAAAGAGAACTGGATAAATTCATGGTGGTTAAAGTCCAGAATGGCTATTAGGCCGAGATGGCTAAGTATGGTGTCCCTAGCCTCTGTTTGGCAGAGGATGGAGATGGATGGCAGGAGAGAGATCACTTGATCATTGCCTATTAGGTTCACTCCCTCTGGGGCACCTGGCATTGGCCACTGTCAGTAGACAGATACTGGGCTGGATGGACCTTTGGTCTGAACCGGTACGGCCGTTCTTGTGTTCTTATGTAAAGAGACTTTTCATGGATAAACGTACTGTTCAGTTTGAGTAAGGTGGGGTCGGCAACCTCTGGCACACGGTTCACCAGGGTAAGCACCCTGGCGGGCCAGGCCAGTTTGTTTACCTGCCTCGTCAGCAGGTTCAGTGGACCACGGCTCACACTGGCCATGGTTTGCTGTCTCAGGCCAGTTGGGGGGTTGTGAAGCCGTGGCCAGAAAATCCCTTGATTCATGCCGCTTCCCGCCACCCTCTTTGGCCTGGGACAGCGAACCGCGGCTGGAGGGAGCCGCAGTTGACCAAACCTGCCGACCCAGCAGGTAAGGCCCGGGCCGCTAGGGTGCTTACCTTGGCAAGCCACGTGCCAGACATTGCCGACCCCTGGAGTAAGGGATTCAGAATCTTGACTTTAGAATCCTGAGTTATTCTGAGGAGAATTTATTTTTCCTTTTAAAGAGAGACCAGTGTCCTCACTGGACCTTCAACTTAACAACAATAAAATAAGGAAAAATTATACAGAGCAAGTGATATAGCCATAATTTGGAGTTGGGCCCAAGCCTCAACATTTGGATCTGTATTTTAGAAACCCTGAAGTTCAAGGGTGTTCAAAACAAAGTTTCACTTCAGCCTTTTACAAAACTAGTTGCCACTCGAAAAGTTATGATCCCGCTTGGGTTCAGATTCTGAACATCTACTAAGCACAAGGATGTTCAGATCCAGATTTTGGGGTTTGGGCAGCTCTCACCTTAATAAGGAGTAGGAGGAAAAAAGTTATTTTTAAGAACATCATAGATGCTCTTAGATCCGTGACAATACCCTTAACAGTAAAACTCTTATTGTTAAAATGTGACAAACTGTAAAACATTACTTAATGTATTCTGCCAAAGGACCCCTTTAATAAAAATTTCAAAGAGGTTTCCTAGCTTGTTGAATAATGGCATAGAGAGGCAATTAATCCCACATCCTATATAGTGCCAGAGAGGGAATTTCAGGCTGACACCTGCAGTTGCCCTTTGCCTGCCCCTGCAGGGGGATAAACTAAATGGCTCAGTAGGTCTTTTTTTCTCTAGTTTTTATGATTTTTAAAAGAGGCCAACTCCACCTGACCCTCTCATGACCCTAGAGTGAGCGTGGGGCATTCCAACACTCCAGGACTGCAAAGACAAAAATTCAAAGAGCATTCTCCCTTACCTCTTCAAATCCCAGACGCCAGAGTTCTATAACCTCTGGCCTGAGATTATAAAGTGCCAGAAGATCAGGAACACACTACATTAGTGTAAAACCTCAGGTGATTGTTTCTGCATTTTGAAAGCAAAAGTGCAAAGATACTTTTGATAGCCTTTTGAAACTATTCAGAGAGTAAGAACTGTGTGTGCTTACGTGTATTAAAAGTAAAATGCTGAAATAAATGTTAATATATTAACATAACCAATGGTGCTATCATTGGTCAAGATTTGGTTTTAGAATTTAAATTTAAGGGATTTAAAAACTCAGTAACCAATCTTTTCCGAGCAATTTCTAAATCAGGTTGCCCGTCTGATATGAGAAGATTGCCTAGAAATACAAGTTTGAGTTTATCTTTGTTATTTATTGGCTAGTCTGTTTTTCTCTTTCCAAAAGCATAGATATAAAAAAAAAATAAGGGGGAAGATCAATCAGTTCAAAGAAGTAACAGTAAAAAGAAATACTTACATTTCATTCTCTTAGCAGCTTAAATTTCTTCAGCTATATTGAAGGCTCTTTAAATATTTTACTTGTTTTCTGTTTCCTGTTTCAAAGGTCTCTGTATAAGACAAGAAGTAGGTTATTTAAGACATCTTCAGGGGATAACACAGGTAACTATTCCTATTTTTTTCTTCTCCTTTCCTCTTTTCCTGTAGTTAAAATAATTGTATCTTGCTTTCTTTGTTTTACGTTATCAAGGCTAGCAGATGAGCAATCAAACAACCAATCACACTTTTTATGTAAACTCATAAGACAGTTGCTTTAAACAAACTTCAACTCTTTTAAAAAGCTGGCCATCTTCATTTCAGACACTAAATACAAAAATAGCAATGACTTTCCTTCCCATATGTTCCATTCACAACCACCTTTTTTCAGCCTGACGTGATGTTATTGTTCCAGACATGCAAGAAGAAAGACAAGATACAAAGGATGTGGTTTAATTAGGCTGCAACTTTATTAATCTAACTCATATGGGAACTATCCAGCAATCACCATACAGTGCAGGTCATGATTCTTTCCTTAATTGTTTCCACTGGGTGGAGGCCTGCCATCCCCCACAACTGGTCTGCTCACTGCCTTCCCCTAACCAAAGGATTGAGAGGATGAGAATAGAGTGTTGTCTTTTCACTGTGCCAAAGATTAGCAGCCATAGCCCTGTTCCATAGTTTCTTTAGGGGATGTCTTCCCCTAAGTCCACTTCCAGTACTAGTTTATCAGAGAACTAGACCCCTTATTGGCAAAGTTCCTGCACTGGGCACCTGCCATAAGAAAGCTCCAGTAGTGAGCTTGGCAGCCTCCCCCACAATCAGGTTCCCAGATAATTAACAGTTCCCTCTTCAACATCCACAAAAACTATATCCAATCCTCATTTGGAGAGATGTGCCCTATCATTCCTGAATAATTCAGGTACCAAATATGATATTTTTGGTGGGCAATCATCAATTCTCCCCATTCCCAATGATTCAAACATTTTCTCGTTGTGTCAACCCCTGGATGTATGGTGACTCTAGGGTGACCAGACATCCCGATAAAATCAGGACTGTCCTGATTTTGAGGAGTTTGTCCCATGTCTCGACTAGAGTACGGTCAGGACGCCATTTGTCCTGATGTTTTGTTTGCTGGTCTTCAGCGGCAATTCGGTGGAGAGTCCTTCATTCGCAGACAGTCTTCGGCAGTATTTCAGCAGCAGGTGCTTCTGTCTTTGGCAGCAAGGTTTATTACCCACCATGGAAATACCGCCGAAGACCGTCCGTGACTGAAGGGCTCTCTGCCGAATTGCCGCCGAACTCCCGGACAGGTGAGCATAAAAAAAAAAACAACGCCCCCCCTGCGGCGGTCCCGATATTTTCCCCTTAACATCTGAACATCCTAGATGACTCCCTGCCATATAATCCGCTGCAGCGTTTCAGACTAGTTCTAGCCTAAAACTCTCTGTGCCCTGATAATTAACTTAACCCCCTTTACAAAATCCCAAATTGTTTTCACCCTAATAAACAATAATCATTTTAGGACTACATCCTGTCTGCCAAAGAGTATAAGAGAGACATCTGCTGGTTCCAGAGCACATCGCTTTTGCCATGTCAACCCAGATTTGCCTCCTCTCTCAGATCCAGCTGTGAACCCACAGGAGAATTGACTGCCTACTTGTGGGCCCAATGCTTGCAGGTCCAAAGATCAGCTCTCATGACCCGTTTGTTCTCTTGGTTTCCATAGCACGCTCCTCTATACATGCCAAAACAGAGCTGCCTCACCTCCGACACCCTGCAGTGAACTTCCAGGGGAAACTGGCCACCTGTCTGTGGGCCAGACGCACAATATTATGCCTGCACATCCAGTCACCTATACACTTAATTCTGAAGAAAGGAATAAACATGAAGAATTTAGCACATATAAACAGCTGAATTATCCTCACCAACAGGGGACTTTATACCCCTGTATGCATTTATATTCCACCGTTGATAGGGGTAATACACTGGGCTCCTATTTCAACTGTGACATGGACATAAACTGTCCAAATCCTAAATGAATGGGATCCAATTTCATCAGGAAAACTTCAACAATATGCACTCTGACATCGCCATGAATTAAAACTTCCTTTTCCAAGGTAACTCCCTTCCACAAGAGGAAAAGATGGCATGGTCCCGGTATCCTCAACACTGGGTAAATTCTTCTTGATTTGACTGGGCATATCTCAGCCTCCCCACACTCTTGTAGTACTAGGACTCACCTTGCTAGCCCTTAATTTTTATTTTGACCCTCAGAAGCAGGATGTCAGTTCTCTGCCCTAGTCTCCCACCCATTGCTGATCCTTAAATTCCACAATCTTATCTAAATTGTTTATTCTTAAACCCCATCTTAACCCTGTTAGAAACCATCCCTTTAGTAACCATGAAACCACATCTTGTAGTCTCAAATTCTGAAAGGGTTTGCTCCTGCCTTCAAGTGGAGCTCAGTAATTCCCTCCATACCCCCAATATACACCTAAATGTTCAAGATGCTAGTTACTTTGTACCAAGACAAATGCCAGCACCAACTCTCAAATTCCACCCACCTCATCCTCTGAGTGACTTGACAATCCAGCAGTTACCAGCCTGGATCACTGCACATTTTTTTTTTTTACTTCAGAATTACTTCCTGACTCCCTCCTGCAGATAATCACTGCCACTTGGACAGGACAGAGATCCTACAGAGTTATGTCCATTATTCTGTCCTCTTAGAATCAATGAGTACTGTTTGCCTTGATGGAAACCCCAGATCCAATGTCCCTCAATGCATTGACATCAACTCTCAGGTGTGATTCTGATGTCCCATCTTCCCTTCAAGAAAAGCCTATTACACTGATTCAGAGATTGTCCAAACACTCAATAAAATCTTTATCTGTTAATTTGCCCTTAATAATAAATTGAGTCTTTCCATATCTGAGAAGGCTGCCAAGAGCAAAATATCTATCCTGAGAGCACCACCCAGGCTGTGAAACTAAAGATGGCCAAGCTTGTAGTTCATGCAAAGTAATCTTCTTGGATGCCCCAAGAATCCTGCAACCCTGTCAGTTTATTAACAATGAGTAGAAATACTTGTCTCTATTTAACCCATCTCCAGGCAACTGTGTCGGGGGAGCTCTCTGTGGGTATATCAACATGGGGATAAAAAAAAACCTGGCTAGTCTGGGTCAGCTGGCTCAGTCTCAGGGCTGGTCTACACGAGGGGGGGCGTCGATGTAAGATACACAACTTCAGCTACAAGAATAGCGTACCTGAAGTCGACATATCTTATTTTGACTTACCTTCCATCCTCAGGGCACGGGATCAACGGCTGCGGCTCCCCCATCAACTCTGCTTCCGCCTCTCACTCTGGTGGAGTTCTGGAGTCAACGGGGAGCACATCGAGATCGATAGATCACGTCTAAACGAGACATGATCAATTGAGCCTCGATAGATCGATCACTACCTGATGATCCGGCGGGCAGTGTGGACGTACCCTCAGGCTCCAGCCTGAGCCTGAATGCCTATATAGCAATTTTGAGCCCCACGAGCCCAAGTCAGCTGACCTGGGCCAGCTGCAGCCATGCCTCACAACTTTTATCCCCATGTAGATGTACCTTGTGTTTCTTTTGCAAGCAGTAACTCTAACCAGAACTGTACTAATAACTCATATTTCAATTTGCTGGCTATATAAAAAAAATGGGGGGGGATTCATTTCAGGTCAACTTGAAACAAAATATTTTTTAACTTTTCAGTGAACTGAAAAGTGAAATTAAATATGTTTCAGGTTAAACTAAACATTATCTTTGACCCAAAACAAAACATATAATAATTTCTTTTGAGTTTTTCTAAATATTGTATTTTGAAAATAAATTTGAAGTAAATTTGGAAACAGAGTTTTTTTAATAGAAAAACCAAAATGATTTGTTTTGAAAATATTGAAATGAAATGTTTTGATTTTGTCGATTTTTTTTTTAGGGAATTTTCAACCAAAGCAATTCAGCAACTTGGACACAAATTCACAAAAAGTTTATGGCACATTTTTTTATCCAGCACTACTCCTAAATTACAAGTCAACTTGAAATAAAGTCAACAGGCTTGTGACCTCCCTTAAATCCACTCTGGTTACAAATAAAAGTTTATCAAGGTAGCCTACCACCTCCAAAGTGTCTCAACCAAACTGTACCACCTGGCCTTCAATTACACGGTGTCTGGTGGGGAAGAGATTTGGGGCAGCTTTCTGGCAGTTTGTGTCTGTCGTGGGCTGTGATTATATGAGAAAACCATCTCTCATCTCTTCTTTAGGATAACCTTATGTTCCTTCTTCATGAAATAATTCCTTTCTCTGCCCCATGTCCATGAGGGCTGCAGGTCAGGGTCTCTTGACTGTGGTGATCCTCCAATATCCATGGACATCCTTTGTAAAGGGTCATTTTATTATAAGCAGCTGATTCATGGATGCTGTGCAGATATCTTGGGCTTTTCCTATCCTTGGGTAGGAATCACATATTGTGCAATACTCCTTAACTGGCTCAGTTTCCCACTCTTGACTGGAGTGTGAGCTTCGGCAAGACCATGCTGTGCCTCGGTTTCCTCATTTTCAGCTGTGGTCTGAACTGCAATAACACTGAGCCATGCCTCAGTTTCCCCCAATTTCAACAGGAGAATGAGGCACATTAACACTTAGCTGTGCCACAGTTTTCCTGGTACAGAAAGGCAGTTGGCTCACCTCTATGGGGATTTAAGTAGACTTCATCCCCATCCCCCTGCAGAGTCATCTGTACGAAGCAGCCACTTTTGTTTAAACCATTTCACTGAAGACTAAGACTGTCCTATAAGGTCATTCAGCACCCTGTATGCCACTTCATGCAGGGAGAACTCTCTCAATGGCCCTGGCCCCTGCCTCTATATTCCCTCTCTGAGTTGGATCATAGACATTTGATTTGTAACATTCTTCTTCCTGGGAAAATCCACACTCTGGCCTGCAGAGAGCCAATGGGTTGTTTGTTGACCTCTTAATGTATAGGCACACAAGGATCCAGGAAAATTGCAGGTCAATCATTATACACAATGGGAATGGCCATGCCTCTCCCCCATTCACCTTCCTATTCCTCACAATTCCATGGTGGGGAGAAGTCCTGTAAGTTCAGAGGGACAAAACTAGAAAAATTAAGAAAATAAATAACTTTTAGAATGTTACTACATGTTTATGCCGCAAGTAGCTGATTGAGTGACCATTATGTAAACATAGTCACAATTACAAGTGGATTATTTTACAGAGCAGGAGATTTCCTAGAGTTTAACCTGTCATTTGCATAGGTTAATTTTAAATGGCAGTGCAAATTTAGCTTGAAAAGATCATTACAATATTTCAGCTCCTTTCATCTTGGGTTATGTAAATGAGACTAATCTTTTTGCAGTTCATATTATATTAATAAGTTTAAAAACTCTTGATTTATGTTATGCTGTCAATCACTTGAGAGGAATGGACTCAAATGAAAACAAGCGGATACAAATCAGGCTAATTTCCACAGTTATTCTCTTATGTCTTTCTTTATATCTGTGGGTTGTTCCACCTATTCCTGATAAGCAAGTGAACAGAGAGATAGTTTGACAGCTACTTTATTAGCTTGATATGTCATTTTTATCAGACAAATGGTAAATGAATTCATCTCTCTAATATTCAATCTACTTCTAAGACCAATGATCATTCATTCAGAATTTCACTGTCTGTGATTTGAAATCAGCACTGTTCATGAGCAGACAAATTGTGCCCAGCCATGGCTCAGATGGGCAGCATGAGGCTGAAAGGATCTTTCCCCGCCCCACTCTTTGTGGCTCCCCAGACATTCACTTGTACCCCAAGGACTGCTAAATAGCCCAAAGGGGACAGGCAGGTGGGGGTGGAGAGAACTCTAACCTCGTCAGCCCCCTACCATAGTGGCCCACGGAGCTGACTCAGCACATAAGGGCTATCCCTTACTATCCCTCTCTAACTACCCCAAAAGGCAGTGCAATTTTGTAGAACTCACAATCTGGGCAAGTACCAAAGGGCATGTCTACACTGCAAGTACAAACCTGTGGCACCAAGTCTCAGAGCCTCGGTCAGCTGACTCAGGCTCAGCGGGCTCGGGCTGCAGGGCTCAAACTGCAGCATAGACATTCAGGTTTGGGCAGGAGCCTGGGCTCAGAGATTCTTCCTGCTGAGTTTCCCAGACCCTGGCCTTAGAAACCCTTCCCCCTCATAGCATCTCAGAGCACAGGCTCCAGCCCAAGCCCAAACATCTATACGGCTATTTTTAGCCCCACAGCCAAGCCATGCCAGCCCAAGTCAGCTGACCTGGGCCAGCCATGGCCATGTCATGCATCTTTTATTGCGGTACTGCATGGGTCACAGCAAGTGAAAACCTTCATGTTCCCCAAAGACAATGAAAATAGAAGTTTCCATCCAATATATTACTGGCATGAAATCCCCAATGGTGACAAATTGGAGAGGCCATGGCTTATGTACTCAAAAACCCAGAATATTGCCTGCTGTTTTTGTTGCAAACTCTTCCAGTCTAATGTTCCAGCCACATTGGGTTCTACATGAACAAAAGTCTGGAAAAATCTGGCTAGAAAACTGGCATGGCATGAGAAGGCAGCAAATCACCAGAGAGCATTCCATAGGTGGAAAGAGCTTGAGATGAGAATAAGGGTAAAGGCTACCATAGATGATCAGCATCAAGAGAAGATTGCATCAGAGTCTCTCTATTGGCAAAATGTTCTGAAAAGGCTCATTGCCATTGTGAAAATTCTTGCTACCCAAAACCTAGCATAGTGTGGCACTTCAGATCGGTTGTATGTGCTAAACAATGGAAACTTCCTTAAAATTGTGGAGCTGATGGCTGAGTTTGATGCTGTACTCCAGGAGCATCTAAGAAGAGTCACCACCCAAGAAATGTACACACACCACTACCTTGGAAAAACAATTCAAAATGAGATCATACCATTACTGGCAACAAAAGTCAAACAGAAGATTGTGGCAGATCTGAAGTCAGCAAGATATTACTCTGTTATTCTGGACTGCACACCTGACATCAGCCATATGGAACAAATGACTTTAATGGTAAGTTTTGTAACAACAACAGAACCTATTGAAAATGTCCCTGCAATGGTGACTGTCAGAGAGCGTTTTCTAGAATGTATTGACATTGATGATACTACAGGAGCTGATATGACAAATGTGCTTCTTAAAAAGCTGGAAGATACGGGAATTGTGATAGCTGACATGAGCGGTCAGGGCTACAATAATGGTGCCAATGTGAGAGGAAAGAATAGAGGAGTGCAGACACAGATCCAAGGGTTAAATCCTCGACCTTTTTTTGTCCCATGCAGTTCTCATTCATTGAACTTGGTGGTCAGTGATGCAGCATCAGCTTCTAGTGAGGCTGCTGAATTTTTTAATGTTATTCAAAGCATCTGTGTATTTTTCTCTGCATCAACTAACTGATGGCACATTTTGAAGCAACATCTGGGAACATCCTCTCTGACACTGAAACCACTGAGTGCCACACAATGGGAAAGTCGAGTGGAGGCAATAAAGCCTATCAAACACCAAATTGGGAAGATAAATAGTTGCCATCATGATTTCTGGTTAACATCAAAACATTTTGATGCTTATCCTAACTACACCTCTAAATGGTTTGAGATTTGCTCATCATTGCAGTCCCCTTCCAGAACAAGATATCTTTTAAAATGTATTCAATATTTTTTTAAGGGAAGTGTCATGTAAAGGGGTAAATAACACTTCCTCATTCACTTTCTCCACATCATTCATGATTGTATTCATTTCTATCACATCTGCCCTCAGATATTTCTTTTACAAGCTGAACAGTCCCAGTCTTTTTACTCTCTCTCCATATGTTCCATACCCCCAATCATTTTTGCTGCCCATCTCTGTACCTTTTCCAATTCTAATATATTTTTTGAGATAGGGCTACCAGAACTGTGTGCGTGTTTTCAGGGAACTATCCACAATGACTCCAAGATCTCTTATTGAGTGGTAACACCTGATTTAGACCCCCATCATTTTGTATGTATAGTTGGCATTAGGTTTTCCAGTGTGCATTACTTTACATTTATCAACAGTGAATTTCATCTGCTATTTTCTTGCCCAGTCACCAAGTTTTGTGAGATCCCTTTGTAACTCTTCACAGTCTACTTTGGACTTAACTATCTTGAGTAAATATGTCATTTCACTATTCATCCCTTTCTTCAGATCATTTATGAATATGTTAAACAGCACTGGTCCCAGTACAGATCATTGAGGGGCCCCATTACTTATCTCTCTACTGTGAAAAATGACCATTTATTCCAATCCTTTGTTTCATATCTTTTAACCAGTTACTAATCCGTGAGAGGACCTTCCCTTTTATCCCATGGCTGCTTACTTTGCTTTAGAGCCTTTAGTTAGGGACCTTGTTAAAGGCTTTCTGAAAGTCCAAATACATTGTATCCCCTGGATCACCTTTGTCCACATACTTGTCGACTGCCTCATTTAGCTTCTCCCCAAAGGCCTTGTCTTTCTTGAGCACTCCTTTAGCACTTGGTCGTCTAGTGCCCCCACTAATTATTTGGCAGAGTAACTGCTTCTGATGTACTTTAAAATTTGGAAGTTTAGAAAAAAAAAAAAGAGCATAAACTCTGGCAAGTCAAGGGTAAAAGTATAATAAAGCAGGCCAAAAAAGAATTTGAAGGGCAACTAGTGAATGACACAAAAACTAACAGCAATTTTTAATGTCTTTTATCTCCTACTGCCTCTTTTACTCTGTTTAGCCAGGCTGGCATTTTTTGGTCCTTTTACTGTTTTGTTGTTTATTTAGGTGGGAGCTATATATATAACTTGAGCCTCTGTTATGGTGTTTTTAAAAAGTTTCCAGGCAGCTAGCAGGTATTTCACTCTTATGACTATTCCTTTTAACCTCTGTTTAACCAGCCTTCTCATTTTTGTGTAGTTCCCCTTTTTGAAGTTAAATGCTACTATGGTGGGTTTCTCTGGTATTTTTCTCCCTACAAAGATATTAAATGTAATTACATTATGGTCGTTACTACCGAGCAGTTCAGCTATCTTCACTTCTTGAACCAGATCCTGTGTGCCACTTAGGACTAAAGTGAAATGTTACAAAATGCACAGCAGTGTGTTGGTGATACAGCAATTTGACTGTTTTTTGTTCTGTATTTTTCCTCTTTGGTTTTCTCCCATATGTGAGGAATCCCATGGAACCTCCTTTCTGCACTAGTAAATGTGCAGTACAGAACAATCATATACTCAAAGAAAGATGGACTAGATGACTTAATTTCTCTTTTTGATCTCTAGCCTCGATGGTCCACATTATGACACTTCTCTTCCAGTTAAGTAGCATCTTACAAGCTGACCCGTTGAAGTCCATGGGACCACTCATGGATGAAGTTGAAGTTGGTACTAAACAGAAGGAAGTGTATCAGAATCAAACTCTTTTATTCTTTGAGGGGGAGGAATAGCTCAGTGGTTTGAGCATTGGCCTGCTAAACCCAGGGTTCTGAGCTCAATCCTTGAGGCAGTCATTTGGGAATTGGTCATGCTTTAAGCAGGGGGTTGGACTAGATGATCTCTTGAGATCCCTTCCAACCCTAATAATCTATGATTCTCTTGCCATTGTGGTTTTTACTGTTGCTCACATGAAGGCAATGAAAAATTAGCCCCACTAAGCAGAATTTACCTTAGCTGCTATCCCATCTTCAAGCAGAATGACAACCATATAAAATTATTGCTAAGTGTTAGTTAGGTTTGCTTGCAAGGACCTTCTCTTTCTTCCATGTATGTAATACTGAAACACACAGATAGGGAGGGCTTTATTTTTCTACTTTTCTATAAAACAATTTTCAAAGGCATGAAATTCACTCACTGCAAGAGCGAATGCCATTTATCCTGCATTAAAAGAGAGAAGAAAGTATGAAAATGTAGAAGTTCACCATGCTAACAACACTCTAAAATATTCAGGAACCTAGGAAGGAAGGAGAAACTACTAGAGCTTTACTCTGTGGCTTGCAACAAAAATGTTTCACAGTAAAAGATTGTTTTCCTCTTGGGGACCAATCTACGCTTTTCTCTTTAATGCTTTACATGGGCTTCTCCAGAGTAGCAAAATGGTAATTCCATAGACTGAAAGCATTTTAGCTATTTGTTTGTTCTCCACAGAACAAATTACCAGCTCCCACTTGGGAAAAGCTCCTCATTGAAAGTCCCCAAATAGTCTGTGGGTCAGTTAAGGCAGAGTTTGCAGATGGATGTTCATTCTTATTTAACTTGTTTGTTTTTAATGTGAGAAGAAAATTCATGTTACTTAGAATTAAAAAGGGAAACTGTGTCAGTCAATCATATTGTGAGGTAAACGACCTTACTTAGTAATATAAATTAAGAAAAAAAAGTAAAAACAAACTAAAAACTTAACCTGTTCATTCATAAAAGCAGAGTCATTTTTAAGAAAAAGTATCTACCGTTTTATAGATATCATACAAGGCCTCTTCTCCCAGCCAATCAGAATGTAGCTAATATATTGAAGCGTGGCACAATGAGCAGCTGTCACTTTACTAAACCAATATCCATTAGACAAAATGGTCACAAGTACATCAATCTAATGTAATAGTAAGAATGTCATTGAAACAGAAAGTTGTCACAAGATCAATGTCCCCTGCCTTGAAAATAAACATTGTGCTTTCAACTCAGCATTTATCTAGCAGCAGGCAACCATTATGCTGTGATAACATTGCATTCTATTGACATTATTTGCTAACTAGAGATATCCAGAGAGTGAAATATCAGTTCTGTTCCACACCTGGGTAAAATAAGAACTTACTTTCCATCTGCTACACACAATTACCAGATATGTACATTTCTCACAAACTTGGGTGGCCCTAAAATACTAAAATGATCAACAAATAATTTACAATATATACCACCATTCATACATCCTTTGTGTTCCTTAACTGAGCCAGAGGTAGCTATAATTCTGATGGTTTATCTACTTGCAGCATTTTGTCTGCTGCTGCCAACCCCCCAGCTATAAATCAGTCACTTACTTATCGCATCAAGTGGGACTATTGTTTTTTATTCGGGCTACATCCTGGCTTGATCTGTCTGTCTACCATCCAATTTTTCCATTATCCTACAGTTTTTAAAAAATTAAAAAACACTACCAGTCTGTTATAATAAAGCAGCCATATCGGGACTGACCAATGCCCTTGATAGATAAAGGCAGAACTACGGATACCTAGAATAAAACTTCCTGTCAGGGAGGTCTGCAGGCATTTCCCTAAAAACTCAGCAAATAATTGCGCCCTGTTGAATTCCACAACCTCTTGTACATTTCAGGTCCATTTGGCTGTTATGGATTTCGCTTTTGAAGCATTTTCTAAATCCTCTTCTCCTTTGTTTGTGGTCAAGATTTACCTACTAGCTAGCTTTATATCTTGGGTTACCATTTTTGTGTATATTGCTGATCCATGACACCATGTTCACTTACCTTGACCTTTTGGGTCCCCATCATTCAATTTCTCCCCTGAATGCCCACAGATATTCATTGACACAGACTCTGTGGCAGAGTTCTGGAAAGCCATATAACATCATGAATCCCTCCCTCCAATGTTTTCATTCTAAGTGATTTTGCATCCACAGGAATTAGCTCTCTAATTAATAAAAAAAATCAGTGAATTGAATTTTTTCATTAAAGAGCATAAGAAAATGAGGGTTGAAGCAACTCCAACTTCCTCCAAAAAGAGACTAAAAAATGTTGGCAATGTCACCTATTTTTCAAGCAAAATTCTACCCTTTATGGCCTTGTCTAAGTTAGGTTTTGTTCTTATAGTTAAAACTGCATCATGTGAGCTTATACTGGGATAGCTATGCCAGTTTGGGGAATCAGTATATGCTATAGAAACATAATTCCAGCTACATTAGGGCTTTTACCAGCAAACACAAGTTGATAGAGAAATCATCTCTCTAACTGACATATAGTTATGTGAGTAAAACTTAAGTATGGGCAAGTCCTTAAGGCTCAAAAATGAGTCATTGCTTTTGTAAAAACTGGACAATGTTTGTTTGCTCAATTAAATGCAAAACCACTCAGATTTTGAGTGTTTTAAATGTATTGCAAAATTGCCACACATTTATAGTTATATCTTGGACTTAATAACGAGGGCAAAAAGGGTTGATACCAATTAGGGTACTCTTATCAATCTGTTTAACTAGAAGACCCAACTTGGCATTTGCATAGTTCAGAGTTAGGCTATGTAAGATGTAGTTTTCCTGGAGAAAATGAAGTTACTTTACAATACACACTAAGGCATAATACTGAAAGTGAGTAGAGGACTCCTAGTTAAAGTTTGGTGTTAACTGAATGCCTCAGTGCCTAATTTGGTTCCTATAATATTGGTCAATAGTCAGGAAGAAAATGGTTACAGAAATGGGAAAATGTTTTTGTTTGTTTTATAAATAGACATCTTGCTATGTATTTATGTTAAAGAAGACGAGGCCAAAGAAATGCCCCTGTACTTGGAATAGAAGGCAGTCCTTAGTTCCTGTGAAAGTTTATAGTCTTGGGCCAGCCACTAAGAAAGCTCTGTCTCCTGCACAGACAAGCTTTACCCTTACTGCAAAGAGTTCCATTGGGCCAGAGGAGTGAAGTTGTGGACCATGGTCTTCTTCCCAGACCATCAGGCAATCTTCTATATATCTTGGCCCCAGGCCATGGAGCACCTTAAAGATAAGGACCGAGATCTTAAATTTGATTTGAAATTCTGTGGGAAGCCAGTGTGGAGAGCAGAGGACAAGTCTGGTGTGCTTGTGGTCAGGGGCAGCTCTATGTTTTTTGTCGCCCCAAGCACAGAAGTCAGGGAGCCTTCAGTGGCATTTCTGCTGGAGATCCCCAGTCCTGCGGATTCGGCAGCAGTTCTGCAGGCGATCTGCCGGTCCCACACCTTTGGCATACCTGCCGCTGAATTGCCGCCAAAGCTGAGGGACTAGCAGACCTCCCGCAGAAACCGCCAAAGGCTCCCTGACTGCTGCCCTCCCAACCGCCATGCCGCCCCCTCCTTGCCCCTCCCCCTCCCAGCTTGCCGCCCCAGGCACGCTCTTGCTATGCTGGTGCCTGGAGCCACCCCTGCTTGTGGTAGCCTGTGTTACTGAAGATACACACTGCACTATTCTGTGCTAGCTGAAGTTTCCTAAATGCTGAAGAAGGCTTCATGCCTGTCTATTGCATTGCTCTGGTACAGCCAAGAAGGGACAAGAAAGGCACGAATAATTAAGGTATGGTGATCATTCACCAGCATAGGACAGAGTCTCCTAGCAAACAGAGATGACAGAAAGCACTACTCATGGTTATTGCTATATCAAAGCTCAGTGTTAGTGAGGAATCCAAGAGTACTCCTAAACTATAGGCCAAACTAACCAGTTGTGGATGTGTACCTGCAACCAAAGGAGGCTGTACTTTGGCTGCAAATTCTTCAAAATGCTTTTCTCTACCGACCAGCATAACCTCTGACTTCCTTGAGTTCAGCTTCAGCCGGGTGCTGTTCTTTCATGAGCCGATCTCATAGAAGCCCTGGACCTTGGTGGTAGTGGTGTGATCGTATGTGATGAAGGATAGGTAGAGCTGTGTGTCATCTGCATACTGCTCATACTTGAGTCCATGTCATGTGACCATTTCACCTAACTGTTGAAAGGGACCAGACTCAAAATTGCTGCATTTATCACAATGTATTTCTGGTTAAGCTTAAAGGTAGACAAACATGGAGAGACACTCAAGTCAGCACAAAGATGCACTGAAACTCACTACCAAAGCATACTTTAAAGAAACCAGTCTGAAAGATCAAGATATGTAACACAATAAAACCAAATGGGAGGTTTTCAATGCATTTTGGATGTTAACTTCCATCTCTCATCAGAGTTTTGTTCAACATAGACAGGATACCTAAGTGTTGTACTTAATGATAATTTGTGAGTCATATAACCACAGGGTTATAGTAGAGAAGTGTAGTAGACTATCTAAAAACTTGTTGCGCTTACACCTAGTTGAGCAATTAAGGACAGGTTCTGCCTGACTCTTATATGAGTGCACAGTGGGAGTGGAGAATACAAAGAATACCACTTCCCCCCTGAAAAATTTGTGTTGGGTGACTCAGGTTCACAGCAACAATTTACATGAAATACTGTGCAATGAAGGTTTTTTTTTTAAAAAAATATATTCTATGGAGAGATGACTACAGAGCCACATGCCACGGAATCAGTCATAATAATGATCAGTCACTGTGCTCAATTTTGTCTCAGCTGAAAGCCATACTTTTATATGTACATGATAGGGAATAAGTAAGGCAGAATTCTCAATTTTGTTCCAGCAAATGTATCACATTGCATCTGTGGTTCTGAACTGATCTTATGTATTATCACTCATGGTTACTAGCCACATACAGTAAGCATCAGAGAAGAGATTAATTGGGGATAGCCTGGAGTAGTGTCCTAATTAATGTTACACTGAAACAGCACGTGTATACTATTCTTTGTAACTGCAAATATTCCATTGGCACAATTGCCTCTTGCTAAATGAGAAGTATCTTGCTATATTAACAGTGCATCATTTTATTATAGTAATTGGTCAATTACATCAATACAATCTGGAAGAACCCTCTGTTCCTACCCATCATATCATGCCTTATTCTTCAGCTTGGTTTAACATTTCATTATACTTGCTGTATATTTCTAACCACTTAATGCAATTTCAATCCCAGGGATAAGTGTTAATTTGTTCAAGTCATTGTACTTAATTGTTTTAGCACTGTATTGTACCAAATATTAGCTTTGCACCTTCCAGTATCACTACACCTTTATAACTAGCTATACCTTCTTGATGGCACCACATCGGTTTGGAGAGATGAAAAGTAAGCACAGAGAATAAAAATCATAGCAGTGGCTGTGTGTTTCAGAATCTCCATCACTAGAAACTCAGAGAAATCAAGAATGCAACATTGGTTTGATTTTATAATTTCTCAACTCCTATAAGCACAGGCTAATCTTGAAACTACCACGCAAAATAGAACGGCAACGAAACCACATGCAGCTATATCCCATTGTGCTGTACAAAGTAATGAATCATATGGTAATAGCTTATTGGCTATGTAAGCAAAGAAAAGTAGTCATTATGCAGCAACAGTTTGTACACGTTGGAACTGTTTCACTGAGGGCTGGTCTACACTACGGGATAAAATCGATTTTAGATACGCAATTTCAGCTACGTGAATAACGTAGCTGAAGTTGAATATCTAAAATCGATTTACTCACCCGTCTTCACCGCGCGGGATCGATGTCCGCGGCTCACCATGTCGATTCCGGAACTCGTTGGGGTTGGTGGAGTTCCGGAATCGATATAAGCGCGCTCAGGGATCAATATATCCCTTCTAGATTAGACGAGATATATAGATCCCAGAGCAATCGATTTTAACGCGCCGATACGGCGCGTAGTCTAGACGTACCCTGAGATAAAGAATATTGGCTGGAATACCTTTCAATTGTTCTCAAAAACTCTTTTAGAAGGATGCCATCGGATTATTAACTTTAGCCCGAGCAGTGACCAGAACACTCCTATGGTAGCGTTTAATACCATATCAGGAGGATTGGATCACAGACACTACAATGACCTTTTTCTCTCCCTCACCATGCAAAAGTACAATAGGCATGGTACAGTATCCAGGTTCTGGACTGCAGGTTTGAGCCCATGGCTTTCTAGTGCTGATAGATGTGCGCTCCCAAATAAGTTACTGACCACCTAAAAGGAAAAACAGAGCTCAAGAAAAGGTGTGTTCTATAAAAAAAATTGTAGAGCTCATTAAAAAAGGTTTCTCATGAAAAATATTAAAAGGGTTTTTGTTTCCTTTGAAATTTTTGACGAAATTTTTGGTTTTGACTAAAAAAAAATCTAAAGTTTCTACAAGTGAGATTCTTCTCCATCATTTTGGAATTGAAAAGTGAAAAATATTGATGCAAATGAAATTTTGACAAAAGCTTGGTCATTGTCAAAAACCCATTATTCTACAATAAAAATGTGAGGGGAAAATTCAGCTAGTTCTGCAAGAAATAAACAATTACAGAGTGCAGAATAATTTTGAATATAGAGCTTGTCAGAAAGGTGTCAGAGACAGGTTTGGTCACAAAACACTCAGTTAACTGAGAGAACAAGAACACCATAGCACAGACAGAACCAGCAGAGGCTTCTCCCATCCCACATTATTGCTCTTTGATCTTCACCTGTATGGCCCCCTGGAAATGAGTGCAGGCTGATCCCTGTGGTCAGTCTGTCCACATAATTTACCACCTCTGGCAACATCTTTTGTGCTATTGTGCCTTTTCATTAGGAACTTGACTAAGACCAAACAATTCACAGAGGCCAAACAGCCATCAGATAGTAAAGACCTTTCACAGTGAATATCAACTCAAACAGCAACCTTGGTTTCTTTACTTCATTATCCAGTTACCCAAAACAATCTATATTCAAGACAGAAAGTGTGATTGTTTTGATCATCCTAGGAGTATAAATATAAACTAAGCCCAAGGGTCTTTTAATTATGCAGTAGTAAGCTCTTAAAAGTGAGACTTCTTTAAATTAGAGGCAAACTGTAATCTCTTCTAAATTCAATCTAAACATTTGAACAGTTCCAGGACATTTATTCTCCTTAACAAAATAATTATTGTAAATAGAATATATTAATCAAATTTAAATGAATTTTCATGCAATGGTCGCTTGTGCTTGAATTGGTATGGTTATTGTGACTACTTTGTTCAAAAGAACACAGATGAAGGAGAAAGAGGACATGCCCCAAAAGACTGGACAAAAAACAAATACAAGGATAATTTCAAAGTACACAACTTCTAACATTTAGACCCTTGCTTTTCTAGCTAATACCGTGCCAAACTTATGATGGGAAGATTGCACTAAATGGCTGCTCCCCATCTAATTTTCCACAATGTCAGCAAAGTACAGAAAGCCTCCATTCCCTTGAGAAACCATGGACAAGGCCCATTTATAATCAGAGACATGAAAAAACACCTCTAGTAAAGAAAACCAAAATAGTAACACAAAAGTAGAGCAACATTAGCAACATGGCCCTTTCTTGTAGCTTTGGTATGAAAAAGTTGGATTCACTAGGACACATATTAGTTCCTGAATTAAAATGAGCATTTCCATATTGTTTAAATTAGTATAAGAATTAAAATATTTTATTTGTTTTTTGACTGTAAAATAGAATCCTGAACACAAATTATAGGACATATGTGTTAGTTTATTTGAAATTTACCACTTCGTAGAGATCTTTAGAATGAGAACAAAAACATTCTTTGGGGTAGATTTTCAAAAGCACAAAGGGAAATGAGGTATTCATCTCCCACTGAAAGTCAAAGGGATTAGCACCTGCCCCATATTTGTGCTTTTGGAAATCCATCCCTTTCTGTCTGTACTTTGGGGACATTGAAGATCTCATTAGTCTTTAAGAGATGGAGTTTTCCCTAGTCTCCTTGTACAAAATTTCCTCCTCTCCTCACTTTTGATCAGCATGCCATACTCTAGTCGATTTCTGCCCTCCTACCCCAGACTTGGCTACATTTCAGTGGTAATGTATGTATATATTTTGAGTAATTTTAGTCTCTTATTTTTGAAAATGTTAATCTGTCTAATTAGAGTATGTAATAGAGTGTGGTAGAATAATTCCATTGTGAGATGGAATGGAACTCGCAGAAAACAGCTGAAACTTTTTCCAGTCCACAGTTCTTTTCAAGGTGGAAATTAACACATAGGCAGAAGCAAAATATCAACATTGTCCATATAATTTATGACTTCCTATTTTAATGTAGCTTAACAAATTGTATTAAGAACCCCTAAATATCTTAATACATGGTAAACATTTGCCACATAATTACTATATCTGGTGTCTAAGCACTATATTAATATGCATCCTAGAAATACTAAAGATAAGGAACATGAATAGCTTTGTCTCTAATGAAAAACTACACTCACAAAACCACTTAACTTCTGTATATGCCTCTCCTTTTTCTCTCTTAATATTATTCCTTTGGATACAAAACTGAGACTTCACAGAATAATCCCTAGCCCCACACCACGGTCCAGGTAGCACTCAAAGGCAAAACCACAGGCAATGCATGTGTTCTCACACCAACACAAACTTTGCTATTAATACAAATGAAAACTCTGCAAAACTTACAGCGGTGGATTTGCACATTGAATCAAAAGGGAAGGTCATCAAACATTGTATAAACTGTCAGTAGAGGTTTCACTTGCCTTTACACTGCTGTACTTCTAAAGAAATGGGATGTTTTCAAATATTTTTACAAAGCTTTCATTGCGGTCATAGAATTTCAGTAACGCATAGAATGTCTTTATTATCTTGAAGTAGGGAGCTATAAAACTGCAAATTTTAAAATCAATTTACTCTTGAGTCTTCTTCAACTAACAATCACAACCTTGCTCACTGCTACCTTCATTTTAGTACTTCCATTTCTGTAGGAGTTCCTGCAAAATGTACCTTTTTCTTTCTCAGTTAAAGGCTTCAGAAAGGAGACTACACAGACAAAGGGGCACAAGGGAGACCTTTCAGCAAGTTATCCTAGCAAGGGTCAGTTTTAAATCTCTGAAGTATTTATAAATGTACTGTACATGCCACTACCATAACAATAACGGAGAACACTGACTCCTGAGTATAAAATCCATGATCTCATCTTCCCAGTGCTCAAAGCTCAATACGCTATATGTCATTCACAGTGAAGATGTATTAGCTGAAAATGGAGGAAACAGATATTGTGTTGTAGAGAATTATATGAAACTTGGTAGAAAAAACAATCCCCATAGATAAAAATGGAAGATATAGAAACAAGGAAATCTAAGATGGTGGTTTTTAATGCCACAGTTTTAATTACAGTGTGCTGAGCATAGGGCAGGTCACAGAGACCTCAGTACTAAGGCAACCAGAATGCTTGTGAAATTAGAGGACTCCACATGTGGTACCTTTTCACAAGGTGTAGTGTGATCTCTTTCCCTAACTTCACCGCACCTTTTGCATTGGCTCTAGTGCAACTGCTGACACGGAAACAAAGGCCTTTCCCTGGCTGGTAGCCTACCACTGGTAGTAATTTCCCCTTTGCACTTCAAGAGTGGGAACAAGGGCTGGCTGGAAAACACTACTTCTGATTTATGAAAAATTTCAATGTTTTGAAATTTGTTTTTATTCCAATGGGGAACAAAAATGAGACCGTTTCGAGATGTTCATGAAAAAACAAGAGAGATGCACTCTGTATCAGGCAGCTCAGGAACTTGAAGCTGGCTTGCTAACATGCCAGGAGATTACACAATCCATTGAGTTATACAGTCAGTCTCTCAAACTCTCCTGCTGGAGCTGTTCCACTTTGTAAAAATAATTAATTAAATCTACATTGGGCCCGGGGGGTGGTTAGACAGATGCTATAGCCCAGTGGTTAGGACGCTTCTTTGGAATGTGAGAGGCCCAGGGTCAAGTTCGTGCTTTCAATCAGGCAGAGCAGCGATGTGCACCTTGGTTCCCCACGTCCCAGGCAACTTCCGTAGCTGTTGGCAATTTGGGGTGGGTGAAGGGTTAATCTGTCTGTTCCTTCCTGAACCTGAGAAACCTTCCCAACAAAATTTTCACTGACATCTTTAGACAGAAAAAAAAAAATAGTTGAGAATTTTTCAACCAGCTCTCCAGAGTACTAAGATTATTGCTGCTGCTCATACAGGTACACACGAAGGGAGGAGAGCCGGCATGGACTGGAGACATCCTTCTCTCAACTTTGTGTACACTCACAACCCCAGCCACAATCTGGACCATGGAGTTGAGCTCACATGTAAGCAGTCTGTTGACACAGACATGATGAGCAGTTTAGGAGAATTTATTTAAGAAGTTATGTACACATTTAATTTTCATACTCAAATAATATACTTCTTAAAAAGTCATTTGAAAGATTTTTGATTGACTCCTGCATAGCGTAAACCTGCTTGAGCTTGTAAAAGGTGCCGATTTCTTATTTGTTGTGAAAGACAAGCTAAATTATAACAGAAGGCACATGGGAGGCTCAACTGGATCAGTTTCCTGTGTATTTCTGTCCCTTAGAAAAGTTTTGGGTTTTTTAAATGTGGGTTGCCAAACCCAGCAAGAAAGCAGATTAAAATACTAGAAGTGACTGACTATCAAACTTCTAACTGAAGTTGCTAAGGGAAAGTAATGATAGTGAATACTAATCTGTACTGGGGAACACAGTTGCAAAGTTTAACCGTCGTAATAGTATGGCAGTTAAAATATCACTGGTTCTAGACTATTCACCATTGTATGTAAGGAGATTCTCAAAGATAAAATATCACCTTTGATTAGATATACCAATGAAAAGGTAGCTTTTCAGCTTCCACTGAACTCACTGTACATATGTGCTTTGTATCCAGTAATACAGAATGCAGAAATTCCTTTCAGCTTGAACTGAAACAGATTTTTTTTTCAGTTTTTCCTCACCAAAAGGAAAAAAAGTTCTTTTCAAAATGCCATTTCAGAACAGATTGTTTGGAAAATGTAGAAACAGACCATTTAGACTTTTTTTTTTAAAAAAATCCCTCATTTGCCTAATTCAATCCAAATTTGCGACATTTCAGTCACCCTGCAACTGCCCTTTTTGGCAAATGTACAATTCAATTCAAAGAAATTACCTCTCTCTAGTTCTATAGTTGAACGATTCCTTTTCTCCACTGGCAGAAACTTGGAATTTCCATTCTGTGGGAAATTTTGACATTTTTTAAAAGCCTTCATTCCAGTTCAAAATCTAGAGATTTCTAAATTTCCCGTGGTACAGAAGTTCCAAAAGAAAAATCAGAAAAATCTAAATGTTTTGATTATTTTATTAAACAAAATGGAGTCTCAGGAGCAGCCTGGGGAATCAGAGGAGTCCTCAGGAGTCAGGGGAGACCCTGGTTGCAGAGTGAGCTGCCTAGAAACCCTGAGAGTCCAACACCTTCCAGAACTACAAGACTGTAAGACACACTACTACAGCTAGGGCTCCCAGGCTCTATGACTGGGAGCCAGGAAGCCCTGGAGTCAGGGTCCCTGTCCCCAAGGCAGTTCTCATGTCGGGGCTGCCCTAGAACTGCAGACCCTGGAAGCCCTGCTGTCCCCAGCAGCCCTTTAGGCAAGCTGTCAGGAAACTTACTTGGCTTGTGTTTCGTCAAAACTGAAACCTTTCTGTCTTGACAAATCAGCATTTTCCAACAAAAGCCCATTTCACCAGAATATCCTTGACCAGATCTACTCCAAATACCTTTGTGCTACTGTCGCTGGACTAGCCCTTCAAGGGTGTCATATGCCCAGCCTATTTATGACCACCTGGGATAGGTAACTGTCTAGGTAGCTGGAAGACAGTTAACTAAGTAAGGAGCACCAGGCCCTAACAAAAGGCTTAGGAGAGCTCAGTGGAATAAGGCTCCTGAGGAGAAAAGAAGCCCCAGAAAACAGGAACTCCTATGGAACCTGAACTAAGCAAAACCTTTCCTGGCAGGGAGACCTGGGAGAGACCCTGAACAAGCAGGAGAACACTGACAAAGCTCTCCAGGCAGCAGAGAAGCATGAGGATTTTCAGCAAAAGGAGCTGCTGTTGGAACCTAAAGACTTTTGTTTGGGGACTTTTAAATTTTATCTTGACTCTGAGCTAAGAGTCTTCAAATGTTTGCACAAGTGCTCCTTTCAGAAGGCTTTAGTAAAGGGAGATACACTACTTTAAAGTAGAGAGTTTGGCTTCTCCTTAACTGAGCTGACATAGTTACCTCATTAAAGGGGGAAAATGAGGCAGGCCACAGTAGATCCACACACTGCCGCAAAAGGATGCTTGGCAGCGCTGGTGCCCTTTCTACAATTACTTGTTTCCCAATTGTATCTGGTGTATATGGAAAGACATACCAGGAAAAAGATGGAGCTGCATTGCTGCAAATACCACCTGAAGAGGCAGAGAAGTGAATGGGGAATTAGATGCTAGTATTAGGAGGAAAACTGTGTCCTAAGCACAAAAATTCTTGATTGAGCCTATGGTCACCTTTGGCTGTCAGTTATCAGGCAAGAAAGCAACTATTTGTCAGGTCTGAATGACAGTCCTCCTATTGAAGTAGTGCCCAAAGGCCCCAACTGTGTTCTTTGGTAGACAGTATACAAATGTACAGGACCTGAAAGATACAGTCCCTGCCCCCCAAAGAGCTTACAATCTACCATCTTGGGACATGACAAAGAGATAATAATCAATATCAGAAATACATATCTTGCTAGTTACATTTTTAGCAGGTCTTCCTTTCAATGTCCCCAGCCAATCTGCTGATCCAATGTGCCCCCCTAGACTCTCCTCACTCCACAGAAATACCTTTCAACTCTAGGTGAAAACAGGGTGCAGAATGGAGTACAAGTACCACCTCCATGAGGAATACAGGAATAATTGAATGGAAAGGAGGAAATATTAAGTCAGACAAGAGGTCATTATAGTAAATGTTACAGCTTACCCCTGTGGTCCAGAATTAGCCATTTATTTCTGACAGATATTTTTACTTCCTGCACTGGAAGACTGGCATTTTTCTATGGGTAATTTCCTATCTTATTGTTTCATTTTCTTTGCAATATGCCTTCCTACCCTCGAGCCATAATGCTACCACTGCTGCATGCTCCCGGAGAGACTCAATAACAGTAGGGTACATTCTGCTGAATAAAACCAGTACATTATTTACACTATTCTCTGCCCAGACTCTTACAGCTACTCCAGATCTGTTGCATTTCCCGCATGTCAGTTTATGGCTTCAAATGACTGTCTTACTCAAATAACACTGTTAATACAAAACAACTTGAATAGTAACGCAAGAGTCACTCAGATAAGCTCACCTTATACAGCATGTAGTCTGATCAATACTCAAAGTCAATGTATAGCTGAACCTGCTTATTAAATCTGACAGAACCTAATCATCCATGGAAGGATGCTTCCTTTGCCAGTTTATCTGGACATCTGCAATACGCATGATTATGTTCACATGACTCCTGAAATCTGTGCTCAGTGGGTACTCTCTCCTCCTATGGACTAATCATTGAGCTTCTGCTTTTAGAATCTGGGTCAGTCCCTGTTCTGGGATCTCAAGATTTCCTCACTACATTCTAAAATCCTCTGGCTTATTTGTTCTAATGTTGCCTATTTCATTAGGGGGAGCGATAGCTCAGTAGTTTGAGCATTGGCCTGTTAAAGCCTGTGTTGTGAGCTCAATCCTTGAGGCGGCCATCTGGGGAACTGGGGTAAAAATCTGGGGATTAGTCCTGCTTTGAGCAGGGGGTTGCACTAGATAACCTCCTGATGTCCCTTCCAACCCTGATATTCTATCTCACATTTACAACTCTCCTCACAGCCACAGAACAAATCTCTATTCCTGAAATACTCCAGTATTCAACAAAACTTACATCAGTCTAGGGCTGGTTTCCCCAGGAAAATCCAACAAAACACTTATCTACCCTACCTGTGAAGATAAGGACACTTATTCAGCTGAAGAATCTTTCCTTCCTCCCAGTTACACTTGATTTTGGACAGAACCCTCCTTCCATTGCTCTAATCCCTGGGGGGGTTGGAAATTTTCTTTTGGGACATCTTCCCTGATAGGTCTTTTCAATTTGAGAAGGATGTCTTCACCTTTCTCTGCCATAGAGCACTTCCTGCATTTCCCACCCAGTCTAAACTGCATGTTGGGATATTTCTCTGCTCTGTATGAACACTTTTCATTCTGCAGAACTTTACACTTTCCTGGACTTTAAATTCATGAGTCCTCTCCTCCTATGTGCCCCATAAACCTCCTAAAACAATACATTTTCTATCATGATCTGGCTGGTTGAGTAAAGCACTGTGAGAGTTCGATGGTTTAAGTTACCATTCTCAGAGCATGATGCATAAGACTGAAAAATAAATTTGTGAATGTGTGTGGTTCTGCTATATTCTGTACTGCTAAAACTAAGGTAAAGGGGAAAGATGGTATAAAACCAAAACAAGTGACTGAGCAATGATGTTTGGCAATTGTCTTCTAAGTTTAGCAATTTTTGTTTTTATTTTTAATTTGGTAGTCTTTGTTTTTTGTCATCTATCTTGTTAATGCTTGTTCAAGATGGTAGGACTAGAGCTTAGAGAGCTTTATGAAACAAGAAGAGAGGGTAGAGTGATGGATGACTGTATGTGGAAAAGTATTACAGGGATGGGGAAAACAGATGTACCGTATCTGTAGCATGAATAGCTATGTACTGTATGGTTCTTTCCATATACTAAATAGCTAAGGACTCAGCTGTCTGCAGAGACCGGCAGCCGTTTTGAGTTCATTTCAATGAATGTTGTTAAAGAAGAGAATCTCTGGTGGAGATTTACTTTGCTTCTTTCTGATTTTTTTGTTGTTCTTAATTTACAATGAATGTTATTCAAATAGAAATATCTGATTGCTCTTTGAGTATGGAAATACAAAAGAGAATGAATTAGCAAGGTGGTTTACTAGTACTGATGCCTGTTGCTGGAGTGTGTTGTCCTGAAAGTATTTTCAAAAAGCATGTTGAATCTGTCAAGTCCTCAACATTAGTCTCTTTCTCTCTGACAGTATTTCCACAGATTAATTAACTCAAATGTCATTCTCTTATAGCTGTATGCATTCTCCAGAAGAGCACTTAATGACTGCTGTGTGTTTTGGATCAAACAAAGCTCTGCAGGGATGCAATCATATCTCCAGTAATTTACTATTACAGTAGAAAGGTACAAAATAGTTTCTCATATCTATGATGGGAAGAGCACAGTTCCATTGAATTGTTAGAGGAAAAGTTTTACTTTGTCCATTGTACCATGACTAACAGATACTTGCTGATTCCTTTTACCATCATGTCTTCTGATGGACCCTAGAGGTGGGATTCACAGAGGGGACTGAGGTACTACAAAGCTAAGGGTTGTGAAGCCTACCTTTTAGGCATCCTTCACAGCACCAAGTTAGGAGCCCAGGCTCCTCATACATAGGGAGGGATTAGGCACCTAAGAAACAGATTCAGAAAAGTCAGGACATTCAGCAGGGAGTTGTTCAGTAGGAAATGCTGCAGGGAGGGGTGTGACCTAAGTCCCATCACTCAGGAGAACCTGGGTCAAGGAGAAGCACCTAAGCCAGATCAGTCCTTTTAAAAAAAATGGAGGCGGTGAAGACCCTCATAACCTTTATCCCAATGATTTGAACAGTCTCTCAGGATATGGGAGACCAGTTAAATTCTTCCCTCTGCCTGATGTGGAGTGGGCATGTGAACTTGGGTATCCCACCTCCCAGGTGAGTGCTCTAACCGCTGAGTTATGCACTATTCTGGGCTGGTTTCTGTCAGTCTCTCTGGTATAAAGTCAGATATTTATTGGAGCAGGGAAACAAACCTGGGTCTCCCATTTTACAGGTTAATGGCCTAAGCCCTGAGTTTAAGAGTTATTCACACTCTTTGTCTCTAGGCCAATACATTTTAATTATTTATATCTAAAGGAACCGCCCCAACAGGAGAGAATCAAAGAGCACTGTTCCGGAATACCTCATAGATCATTGATTAGAATGGGTCTCCTATCTCCCAGAAGGGTAAATTCAAATCCGAAATCCAACTCAGGAGGAGTGGGAAATTGACCCCTGGTCTCCCATATCCTGGATGAATGCTCCAACCACCAAAGTAAAGGTTATAAGGGGGACACTTCAGCACCATCACCACCTTTTCTATGGGTTTAGGCATGTTCTGAACATGTCTCCTGGACTGGGCCCTGAAGGCAAGAGAGATTGGGAAGTGCATAGTTCATGAATACCCCCCAGCGCTTAGGCATGAGTTAGGAAACAATTTGCTCAGCAGTGTCAGGACTAATGCAGCTGTGCAGGTGTCCGACCACTGAAATTTAGAACCTAGGGACTTTAGGCACCTATAGGATTGAATAGCAGCTGAGTAGGGGGTTTGTGAATGTCAGTGGCACCTAAATATTGGTCTAGACACGCAAGTCCCCTTTGTGAATCCCATTCTAAATGTTCAGTTTTCAAAGACTGGTGCTTAAGTTGGACATACGAAATGTTTGCATGAAACACAGACAGTTGTACATACAGTAAGGACAGATTCATGAAGAAGGACCCATTTACATTTGCAATTACTTGTATCATGAACAAGATTTGAGGGACTGCGCACTGACATTCTTGTAGATTCAGTCTTAGAGACTTATCGTGGAAAATCTGGCCCTAAGTTACTTTCTTATATAAATTCAATAGTCAAAATATCTGAAAGACATTTAATATTTTCATACAAGATATATTTAATTTAACTATTTCTACTTTGCTCATTTCAGTTTCTTGTTGTCAGGAGCACAGCTGGTGCCCAATCTGGTCGCTAGGCAATCTAGCAAGTTCAGCTGGGCCCAATGAGTCTTCTCCTACCAGCTGATTGGGCAGGACAGTCTGGAGCCTGCTACTTGAGCCTTGCAGTATCAGCAGCTACTCAACACATACCATGTCTACGCTTGTCCTGTGTGCCTGATTCCAGTCCTAGCTCCAGCCCCATTCCAGCCTTGTCTCCTGTCCACTCTGGTCTAGTTTTTGCCTCCCTGCTCTGATCCTGAGTCTAGTTCCGATCTTTGGCTTGGCTTCTCAACCTTTAGGCATGGTATCCTGATCCTAACCCTGCTTCTGACCTTTGGCTTGGCTCCTTGACTCCAGCTTCACCCTCAGCCCACTACAGAATGCCATGACAACCACCAGACAAGGTCTTGCTCCACCCACTATGTATGCCACCCATGCCCCAGCAGCTTACATGTGAACCCTATTTCCTTATGACTAAAGACAAATGTCTCTGCTCCTACTCTGTGGAATGCCACAACATAAAGATAACTCAGCTGTGCTGCACTGTATAATCAGAAATGCAATACAGCTTAATTAGCTTGATCGTGCATGTGACTACACATGGACAGATCCTTGTGGCCACTCAAAGCCTCACTAACTTCAAATGAGCTCTGTGGGGGAAGACCGCAGTACCACTGTGGTCACTTGCAGGATCAGGGTCCTATTCATTTAACAGAGGCATCTCTGTTCTATTTGGTGTCATATTTCAAGCAAACCAAAGAAAAAGTTATAAATCAATGAGGAATAGTTCTAGTCAAATGCCAATATCATATCAACGTTCTGTTTCTCCCTTTTGTAGAGGAGGAATACAAAGCAGCTGCCAGTATGTGTCTGAGGTAAGTTATACCCAGTATTGAAATCTACATGGATAAATGAATGAGTAAATATGTGAACAGATCACAAAAATACATTATAATTGTTCAGGTTTGAAAAGTAGAGCATACAAGTCTGAATATTAGATTTATTTTACCAGGAAAAAAAAAACTATATTGTGTAATATAATTACCATAGAAGTCAGAGGACAAGAAAATCCTCAGAATTCTCTGCCATTCTCTGAGCAACCACTAAACTAACAGTTAACAGTGAGCTGAACACTTTCTTAGATAATATAAGGACGCATTATGACAATCCTGCTCCTGAGCTTCTCTGAGCTTAAATCAGCCTGGGTGTATTAAAATAATGTCATATAATTTTCCTCATGAAATTATCATTTCACTATTACCTGAAGGGACACTGTAAAACACACTTTAGTACTATAAATGTAAATATTCTGTACAGCAAGCAATCCAGGAGCATGGAAACAATGATGTTTATATTATAGCATCGCTGCTGAAGTTAGGGTTACATTAGCATTTCTGTGATATCCCACCCCTCCATTTCCCAGAGGTTTATGACTCAACTGTAAAAACTTACTACAGGCTGAAATTTTACATATTAAGTCTCAGCCTGGGATCAAAGAATTTTTCCAGGGGAGGCAGAAAATATCTGCATTTTCTAAGAATGTAAAAAATATATAGATATGTTCATAACATTTTGTGCAAATTAAAAACAATTCAAATGACTAAGTAAAAATGAGTCCATAATCATAACGTTCTTCTTCTTAAAGATTTGGCACACGGGGAAAATGAGGAACAATTAAAATACTGAACTAAAAGAAAATAGTTACTTGACATAACGAGGAACTATTAGTAATAAAACATTCTGAAAAGAGCTAAGTATAAAGCTTCTGAACTGCCTGAACATACATTTATATTTTTGCCTTATAAGGGCCTAATTCTTCTCCTGCTCTGTTTGTGGCAATATCATTGGTTTTATTGGGAGTTCATCACTTAGAGATGAGAGGCTACTTATTCAGACCTTGAATCTACTAAGTTAATTATATACTTTTAAAATATTACACAATATAAATATAATGGAGATGAACTAAAGCTGTAAAACTCAGATATGCATCCTCACACATTTCTCACTTCCCAAAGTTGTGGTGTTTTCCATAGCACAGATTCAGCCTTAGCAGCCACAGAGCCTAGTTGGAATCCAGAGAATGGACTTATACACTTATTCTAGCTCTGGGACTTTTGAGGTTGATGCTGAGGACACACTGCACAAGTTCAGAACCTTCCTGACAAGACTAATGCAAAGATGGGTCTTTACACATGACAATCAGCCTGCCACGATGCTATGACTAAATGATAGCTCTCTGAATAGGTTCATCAGAGATGACCAATGGGGAGATGACTCATAAGCATGGTGGGTGGGGAGGGAAAGAGAGGAGAGATAAGAGATTATAAAGCACCCACAAAATCAGGTTTTGAAGGAGGTTAGTGTTCTTCTGCCCTTCCCAAAGATTTGAAGTTGGACTTGAACAGTGAATGAGGTAAAGAAAAGAGTTTTCACAAAACCAAACTCTGGGGTTATGTCTACCCCAGTCTGCAACTGGGCACCTCTATCTGGCCCATGCCAGCTTACTCAGGCTAAAGTTCTGGACCTAAGAGGCTGTTTAATTTCAGTGTAGACATTTGGGTTTGGTCTTCAGCCTGAGCTCTGGTACTGTCCCACCTTGTAGAGTCCTAGAGCCCAGGCTCCTGACCAAGTCCAAACATCTACACTGAAATTAAACAGCCTCACAGGCCAGCTGTGGGATTTTAGTTGCAGTGTAGATGTACCATGGGAGGCCCGGAGCTGGGTGAGATGAAACAAAGCAGGTTAACCTATGAAGAAGGAGAGGGTGTTAAACACAGAGTGTTAACATTTTCTCTTGAAACTTGACTTGAAAACACAAAAACAAAAAACAAAAGCAAAACAAAACATCCTCCTGATAAGGAGTCCAGGTGACTCTTGCTCTGAATTATGAAGTTTTGACATTTACTGTTGTTTTCACTGATTTTCTCTTTATTATAGTTGCTTTATAAACTTTGTCTTATTGAAGCTCAGTGAGAGTTATTGGCAGGGCTTGGGTTATTGCCATGAGCTCTCCTAAAGAAAACTAAACTAGCCATTGACCTCTAAGACTGAGAAAGGGATCAGAGTTTAAACCTAGCTCAAGCTCTCAGTCTAAAGAATAGTCCCAGAAATCCTAACAAGCCAGGCACAAACAACACTGAACATGGACAGCCCAAAGCCTGAGAATAACTCAAACTACAAACAAGTTATGAGAGGCAAAGGTGACTGTGAGAAATCTCAAACTGGGCAGCTATCTTACAATTTGAGTTTGAATTGTCAAAAACGTTGATCGTTGCTATGAGGATCTGCTTGCCTGGATACCTTAAGTGGCGTCTTATTTGGTTTACTGAAATGCATCATTGCCATGATCAGCTGAAAGTGTCTACATGAAAATGGTCCAACAATGGGGTTTGGGCCAGAGACTGAAAATGGTTCAACTCTGGTATCCTGGACTGGCTATATACACAATATTGTTCATTGTACTGCTCTTCTGAGTGTAGAAAAATGAGTTAGGGGAGAGCTCACATACTCCATATCTTCACCTCCAGCTGTTTTAATTGTTTAGTTTAGGGTTATTACTATGTACTATTTATTTTTAGCCACTGACAATCTGCTTTGCACAGTAGAAGGCATTCAATGAAGACAATCCCTGACCTGAAGAGCTAACAGACACATAGAACACAGGATGTTCTTGGAACGTGTATGATTTTGTTAATCTTGAATTCACTTTTGGAGGCAAGGAAAAAAAGATGTGAGTCTTTAGGAAGGATCTAAATGAGAAGAGGAAGTTGTCTAACTGCTGAACACTTGTTCTGTGAGCAGCACCTACAGGTGTGCATGTCTATAATCAGTTGATTTCACGCGCAGAGACATGAAATTAGGGCAGATAGAAGTCATTTACTTGAAGCTGACTTTGTAAATCCTTACAATAAACACAGTTATTAATTGTACAGACTAAGTAAGTGGGGAAAGATACACAGCAGCCTAGGGGATTTGGATTAGAGAGTTTGACTGCAGGCTGCCATCTAAATGCTACTTGCTTCCAGTATATTACCACAGTCGTGTACTGTTGCTCCACTTTATACGCAAATATAGTTTCAAGTTTTAGTTTCAAATGTTAGCTATACTAACAATATTTCATTTTCTTTGGACACATTAAATAGAAATTATTGTTATGATCAGCGTATTACCCAGCGCCTAGTAGTCCTAGTCATGGACCAGGATTCCACTGTGCTAAGTGAGGGACAAAAAGATTATCCTCATCCCAAAGACTTTACAAGCTAAGTATGTTGTTGGCCCTCTCAAAACAACAGATAAGTGTTTCCATTGCCTCCCAAAAAATAGAGGTGGGAGATTTGAATTTAAATAAATGGATTTAAACCATATTACATACAAACTAAGAGCTTTCATCTAACTGGTGCCAGAAGACCATAATCCAACTGGCCAATTCTCTGTGCAGTCTGTTAAGATTTCAGCCAGACTGTAGGCTTGTTCAGTTTTCAAAGCTTCCAGCCTTAATTAGCTTTAGTATTTCCATATTTCAAAAGCTCTCATTCTCTCTCTTACTACATCTCTTGCAGATGCACTGAATGATGTTATGTAATTCAGTTTGAAGAACTGTCATGGAAATCAATTTTACTAATGCACACACAAGGGATATTCAACTGGAATGAGGTTTTTTTTTTTTTTTTAAAGAACAAAAATAAGCATTAGAGCTAGAATTTAATCGTGGAAGTTAGAGAGAAGAGATGGCTTTCCTATGGATTAACATTTCCTGACTTTGCTCTTCACACAAAGGTTACAACTATTTATGTTATATGCAAGCTATGCATAATAATTAGAAACAGAGCACTCAGCCTAAATCATTATACTTGTTAGCATTTCAGTGCAGATATTTTAATCCCTGAATTTGTATGTCTACAGTAGCTATTAAGAGTTGTCATTGAAATCTTTACTTTGTCTCCTTTTCAAAGTAGTTTATATTGCATCCAAGTGCACATATTGTTCATTTATTAGGATTCTGCATTATAGCTTTTTTTTTTTATCCACATAGCAGATATATGCATATGTCAAATTGCATTTGTGGCCTAGTAGGTGTTATATGATAGGGGAGTTATACATGAATGAAAAATACCAGTGCTGCTTAATATTTCATTCAATGAGATTATATAGGATAATAAAGGTTAGCTATGTCCCATATAAGAATGGCCATATGCAAAAGCATTTGTAGTAGAAGAAGATATAAAGGATCTATGTATCCTAAAAGCAGGTCATAATTTCGGAATCAGTGCTCAGATATTGATAGATATCAAGTGACTGGATTATTTTAGATTTACAAGCGAAATATTTTCATATCAGATTTAGCAATCATTCTAAAACTGGAGCCCAGAATCCAAAAACCTCACCCAGCAAGGAAAAAGATAGCTGAGGAAGCTTTTCTTAGAGGCTCTGAGCTGGTGTAATTGTTTTCAACAGCAGATTCCTCAGTAACAGATCTCTCCATTGATGTTAATCCTCATATTCAAAATTCCTCAATGTGGCATTTCTGCTTCATGCATTAATAGCACAAAGTTCAGTATTTGCTGTAATGTACCATAGTTAGTACAGTCAGTCATAACTGAAATAATACTTTCTTTGCTAATTAAAAAAATAAACCTTTTGGACATTTCTTCTCAGATACATGTATCCACTACCTTTGGGCTTCCTTTTTTCTGGAGAGGGAGGACAGGAAACAGAGTTCCACTTCTTTTCACTCTTCCTTATAAAAGGTCACACATGTTGTCAGGTGTTTAAGATATTCCAAGAGACAGTTCTAAGACATACTTCATGCATTACTTATAAGACTTCACTGAATGTAAATCTGAGTGAGTTGTATTGGTTCTATTGGTTTTAAATGAAACAACATATTTAGTAGGTTCAATGAGTCACTTGCAGAAATCTGAAACACTAAAGAAAAATGTGTGTTACAAGAAGGATTACTAATAAAAAATAAATAAATACATGTCCAGACAAGTCAAGCTTCTGCACTATATAACTGCACATTTTGTCTCTATTAATGTTTAATGTATTTGTAAAAAGCAGTCCTGCTTTGCAGAGCATAGCAACAAAAATGTCCTGCAACCTACCAACACTTACAATCGCAGCATGGGTCCAAAGAGCTTTGTTAGAGATGCATCATGCATGTTTGATAGGTAAGAGGGTCTTTACAGAGTCTATTAAGAGCCATATTTAAGTCACTAACAGGAAGGTGAATTCAGAAAAGTCTTTGTAGGGTAGCATTAAAATTAAATGTTAACCAAACATTTGATTGGCATGAAACACACTGAGGAAATGAACAGCGAGTGTTGATGCTTGCAAAACAAAATCAATAATGACCTTCAGAAACCTATTTCGCAATTGGGACTTAGGAAAAAAGATGATAATCATGTTTTCTCCAGTGATTTTATGATTATCTAACACTACATTAGCCTTCTCACCAAAATAAGACAGAAATAGATTCTGGATGGCTCTTTAGGCATCTTAAAAATCTTCCCAAAAAATCAATTTGGAATATTTCCTTCGGTCTCTTGCTAGGTTACTAAGATATGCAGCTTTTAAAAATAACGCGAATGTAGAACACAGGATGTATTTGCTCTATTATTTATTCATATGTTTTTGAACAAGATTAATTCAGTGATATTTATGCTATTTCTGCATTTATGTCCAGCAGGGGTATTGTTTTGTCAGCACAATGGAACCATTTCAGCTACGTTTACAATATGTTTAAAGTTGTACTGAAGATCTGAAAATATCTTGCTCTTCATATTTAAATAGTGCTTAGAACTAGAAGTGAAATATGTTAAAACATTAAATTGTATAAATTAAGCAGAATTTCAAGGAAATATTAATGTTGACACAAACTCAATCCCAGACAACTATGCCAGGAACAGAGACCCTGGTAGGAATGCAAGCTCAAGTTTGTATCCCTAGAGACGCAACAAAGATGGGGAGGGGGATCTGAAGCTTTTTTTTTTTTCCCATAATCTGAAGCTTCCCCCACCCCCCACACAGTGGAACCCAGCTATGATCAGAAGTTACCAGTCTGAATTATAGACCTCCCTCATTATTCTGTTTTGAAGTAGAAACGTAATTCTCAAATATTCAGGTGGAAAAGATCTCCAAGAATTGTTTGAAATAAGTGAAGCTTTGTGTTTGCTGTTTTTATAATAGGGAGGGAGGGAGGAGACATTCTAAGCAATAACATAAAGAAAGGTTTTCAGACTCTAAATGAACTTCCCTGGGAAAGATTAGAATGAAATTAATTATGGAACCAAATTAAACAGGTCTCAAACTATGTTTATATGACTGCAAGAGAAAAAAAACAGCACCAAAAAAAGCTTCCAGCTAGTTTCACAGCGTAGGATTAGAATGAGAATGATAAGCAGTACAAAATGTACTCTATAGAATGCTTTTCTAGTTAAAGTCTTTAAACTTATCTAATGTTTCTTCTCAGATGCAAAACCTAGGGTTTCACTGATGAGCTAAATGCTGTTTTTGATTTTTTAACTAACTTTCTTCTAACGTGCTTTAATTGCACAATTTATTTTTAATTGAAATTCAGCTACAATGTAAACTATTATACTTACATTAGGTCTTCACTTGCTATAAAGACTCAAATGGCTCTTGAAGATTAAACTACCAAGCCTGAAGAATACTTGTACAGAAACTCTCCGTATTCAATGGAGTCTAATCAAAGTACTAAACGAGGATCTCAGAGGTCGGCAACCTTTTACTGTATAGCAAGAAATCCCGAACAGCTTCCACTGCACTCACAGTTCACATAAAATATTATGCTAATAAAGGAATGTTAGAGGTCCAAAGCAAACAAAGAAATTAAGCAATAAGACACTTAAGTCCACACCAGAAACACAACTGAGACTGGGTAACTTATTACCATGTGATCATTCCCAGACCTGCTCACAACAAAATGGCTATTTGCAGTGCAGATGAGGCTATTAACCATGTCTTCTAATTGGATTAAGCTAATGCCAGTTGTTTGCAACTGGCACAGGGACAATCATGTTGTAACCAGATCCCTTCACTCAGTTGTGAGTGCAGTGTGGATGGATCCCTCGGAGTCTTGGGGCTAGATTTTCAGAAGAGCTCAGCTACATTGTGACCATAGAAGTAGCTGGTCGCTGAACATCTGACAATCTTGCCCTTACTTCGAAATGTCCTTAGTTCTGATTAATGATGAACTTCTGAGGATCAATGTAATATTAAGAATTATAAACTAGTCCAGGGCTGTAGCCTGGTTAGAGGATACAGTTAAGGTCCCATTCAGGGAGGTGATGAGTGGATTAAGAGATGGGTGCTTTCCTTTAATTTTACAGGGAAGGAGAAGTTAAGCTACAGATTCCAGGCTCCCTTAGGCTATTCAGGAGGTCTAGCTTTTCCCTATTCAGTTACCTTCTTGGTGTGGATTCAAAATGAACTTGGGAGCAGTTGGTGTACATACAAGAGATGCAGGGAACATGTCTGAACAGCAATCCAGGCTTAGACCAGGTGAAGTGGCTGATTTCTATAGTGATCTGGTGGAAGAAATATTATGTGTTGAGGTAAGTCTTTCTTTTTATATTTTTATCCCTTTGATCATACATCATGGTCAAGGTGGATTTGAGGACAAGTTCTCACTCTGTAGCAAATGCCGCATGTGGATGGCATAATATATAGCTTCTGACAGCTAAATTCCTCCCACTTGCCTTCTTGTGGCAGAGGTGTTCTTAACTGAAAGCGAGAAGTATGAACAGGTGTCTGGTGCCTTATAACCAGATTACTCTGAGTAGATGGGACTCGTTAACCATGGTAGGCAGTCCACAGTGGAGAAAGGGTTCTTATTTCAACCCACGAATGTCAGGTCTGGCAAGCCAGTTTTTTAAAGTTGTGCCAATCACACATTCTCTATGGGTCTGTACTCAGGAAGTATCCATCCAAGCGATGCACAACAGCTTCCTCAGACGACTGTTGAAAATGAGAAAAGGCTACTGTATTAAACCTTCAGCCTGTTTCTAGTTGTGACTGTAATGAACACATTGACAAAGGGATGTGAGAGAGGCTCCATGGAGCATGCTTTTTGCAGATAATCTTACATTGTGCAGTGAAGATAAATGCAAACTGAAAAGGGACCTAGAACGATGGAGGAAAATGACTTACGGGATCAGCCTACAAAATTGGAATACATATGATACTTCATTGAGAGACACACAGAGAAGCTGTTAAAGTCTGTGCAACAATTTAAATACCTCAGTTTGGTGTTGAGCCATGATGAGAATGTGTATGCAGTTATAAGGAGCTACATGAAGTGTGTTTGGCGTAAATGGAGAGAACTGATAGGAATTCTCTGAGATAAGAATATGCCGAGTAAACTAAAGACCAAATGGTATAAGAGCATGATTAGGCCAGCCAGGACATATGGGTCGGAATGCTGGCCAATAAGGAAGAGAAAAACAACTACTTCACGCTGCCAAAATGAGAACAGTCAGGTGGACTCTGGGTAAGATTTGAGCTGATAGGCTACTCAGTGAAATAGTATGAGCCATGATTCTGGTATCCTTCGTGATGGAAATGCTTACAGAACATTGACTGAAATGTTTGGGTGGGATATATGGGATATGTTGATCAGAGAGTACAAGAGCTAGTACTCACAGGACAAAGACCCTGAGAAAGACCTTGAAAAGGTGGTTTGAGATGCTGAAGGAGGACATGAAGAAGACTGGTATCATCTTGGAAGATGCTTTTGAGAAGAATGCTTCAAGGCAAAGAACAAGAGCCACCGACCCCAGTTGATTGGAGAAGACAAAGAAGATGAAAATGTTTATTTTAATTTTTATAAAAAGTTCCCAGAGCTATGGCTAGGCCGTTCTATAATTAGAGATGTGAAGAAATAAATACAAATACTTAGCCTGTAACATTACACATTAGATTTAAGAATAAACTTGCTTTGTAATATTCACTCATCTTGTGTCAATTGTTAGTAACTAGAAGGAGGAGTCATTCAGGAGAGAGGGAAGTAAGCAATCTAACCTGATCACCCTTTGGAACACATTAGGGACAAGGAAGTCACCTCATAGCCACAAGCACTGCATAAACATATAATACAGATTATTTGGTGGGGATATGATTTGTTATAATTTTCACTCTAAATGTAAAACACCAAATTCTGTTATGGTCAGCTTGTGATCTGAGGAAGCTACGTATTACAACATCATGAGTTTTAGATTCAAAAACAAAGCCAGGGGAGTGTAATTGTTCCTATCCACCCGGGGGTCTATCCTGTGGAGCACAGTCCCGCAGAAATCAGTCCTTTTCCCCTTCTGTTCAACCATTAGCAGAGATGGTCAGATACTACAGTAACAATAATGCACTGATTACATCCAGTTCTAACTTTCACTCACAACAAATTACTTGTATGACAAAATGATGATGATGGTTGCGCCTCACCTTGCAATCCATCAATCTCTGAGATAACTATGTGGATGAAAAGCAGTTGTTTGGGCTCCACATGGGAGGCAGCAGCAGGTGCAGAGGAGAGAAGTAGACACACAAGATAAGTAACTTGACAGCCATCTCACTATGTGTGTATAGAATCAGCAGGGGCAACTGCTTCACAGCATAAAAAGTTTCCCCCCTAGCCACATGAGGCAGCAGCCTCCATTATATCTTACACACCAGTCGCATATTAAAGGCTCCACACCTCCTAAGAAGCAGCTCAGCAGAAGGGGACAGAGAATGGAATTGCCAGCGTCTATCTCCTGCTTCTCTCTCCATCTAAATCTGAATTTCAGCTGAGTAGCAGCAGCTCCAGTACTCTTTCCTGCATTCTCCCTTCAGTGGTGTAGTGCAATGTGTACACACACACAATCTGACCATGGAGCCAAAAGGCCAGAGGAAAAGAGGGGAGCCCAAGTCGGTACCTGAGCACTGTGGAGCCAATCCCCACAGAGCATAGCCCTTCTCCCAAACTGCAGTGGCCTGGTCTGCTCAGATTTTGGGCATGGAGGCAAGGAGATTCTTCCATAACTAACAGCTTCTTTTGCTTCCCTGTTAAAAGTTGTCTGTAAATAAGGTTACAAAAGATCATATATTCAAGCCTTCCTTCATGACTGCTAGCAAAAATAGCTTAGATGCTGATCTCAGCTATGACTCTGGGAGCTGAAACCCTTGATAAATGCCCATCATGCCTATGACTTAATATATCACTGGCCTTTGTATATCCCCAGTGAGAGGAAGCCAAGCCTGGGAGTCCACAAGAGCACCTGTGATGCTATTTTGAATATCTGCACAATCTGCCTTGAAATGAGTCTCAATTTGATGGCCCAGGTGAGTGGAACTTGGTTTTTGGGCAGAGCTTGGGAATGTTCCATCACCTTTCCTCACCCAACTCCAATTGAAGGCTTAGGGGAAAAGGTCACAAAGGAAAGAGAAAAGCTCTGAAATGAAAGGATGGCTGCCATATTAAAGATATAAACAAAGTAGGAAAATATTTAGGAGAGACTAGGATTAAATAAAACAAAACAGGCTTTGCACTTTTGTAACCAAAACTGAAAAATACCCTTATAATATGGTGAACAACAAAATGTTCATATTGAACCATTCTAGGGGGCATTATTGTTATCAGTATTGATACTCCAGTTAATGAACTTCATTACTTAGACAAGTTCATGGAGAATAGGTCCATCAATAGCTATTAGCCAAAATGGTCAGGGACGCAACCCTATGGTCTGGATGTCCCTAAGCCTCTGAGTGCCAGAATCTGGGACTGGACAACAGGGAATGGATCACTTGATAATTGTCCTGTTCTGTTAATTCTCACTGAAGCATCAGGCATTGGCCACTGTTGGAATACAGGATATTGGGCTAGATGATCATTGATTTGATCCAATATGGCCATCCGTATGTTCTTACTTACAAATATTATTGTTACTGCATCCCATATGTTGAAGATAGTTCCTCATTCGTCCTCTACCACAGCTGAGGAATTTCAGCCCCAGCAGAGGAGTTCAAATAATTTCACAAAATAGGTTTCTAGTTCCCTTTCATTTTACTATAGGATCATCATTCCCCTAAGCAATGAAATCATTTCTTTATGAGCACTGGAAATATAAGGTCGGGGACGGGTAGCCATCTGTAGTAGAATGCACTACTCTTGATTATGTTCATCTCAGTTTGTTTACACTGAACCCCTCCCTACTAGATAGAATGGCTTCCCTTTGTGTTAAGGAGGCTTATGTTTGATGTGAGAATGAGCAGATGGAGATAAAAGCGGTTCTAACAACAAGAGTGTCCTTCCATTGTGCTTAAAAAGAAAAAATATTACATGGTGTCAGAAATAGATAGAAGCTACTGCCATCTACAATACTAGGGATATTACTGGCTTTTCTACAACCAGAATAGACGGGGCATCTGGCAGCCACCCAGATACATCGAAAAGATTCAGACAATTTGTTATGCTCATGTTTCCCAAACCATATGGGGCAAAAGCTGAAGGAACAAAACTGCAGCTTCTTTTCATTGTGTATCATAGTTGTAGATTATTACAGCAGACTCTTTGATTTAAAAACCCTTAATACCAAAAGTATAACAACAATCCACGAACTGAAGGCTACATTTGCTAGTAATGGAATCCACAAAATGATTAACACTGGCAATGGACCTTGATGTGACTGAAAATGATTTGCCACTTGAATTATAAACATCATAGGTAATCTACAAAGCCATGAAGTATCTGAGGGAATGCTCCAGCATATGTTTTATGGGTAAACTAGCACTGACGACAAAGGAGCCTATCTCACTCTGCTTGAAAATCGGAATGCAGTAACAAACAGAAGCCATCTTTCAGTGTTTATGAAAAGACCTTCGCTTAGTACTGCCCTCTTCAAACAACTGGAACCTGTAGTAGTGAGTTGCAGCTAGATGCACATTACTGGTATGATGAGGTAAACTATGACAACCCTTTTTCTTTCCCTTTTCCAGGGTAGACAGGGTTGGTTCACTGGATCAGGCTTTTCCAGCCTACCAATTCAATGCTCGCTGTGTGTCCGCTCCATCCTCCTGTACAGTCTATCCCATTCTCTTGTTCTCTACCTACAAACCCTAGTCTAAAGTGTCTCCTGAAGAAGATTCCTTTCATCCCTCCTTCATACATGCCCAAACAATCTCAGCATCCTCTCTTGCTACTTCTCTCTGATACCATAGCCCTGATGATACCATTCCACATATGGTCCAGCAATGTCACCTTTCTCACTGCCCTCAAACATCCTGTTTCAATGGCTTCAAGTCTTCTCAAGTGTCTCTCTTTGGTCACCCATGTCTGATCTATACAGACAAGCTCATCAGATAAACATAAATATCGAGATCCTACACCTAAATTAGGCTTCTTCATCTTGGGGCTAGCTAGTGGCAAGTATGGTAAGACCAGCTCTTCTGTATGCATCAGAGGTAAAAAATGACAATCTAGCCCAAAACTGAAGGCAAGAAAAATTTTGGATTTGTCATCTAACTAATTTATATAACAATCAGTATAAGCATATAGTCACTGCAAGACATAGTCATTTCAACCATAGAATGTGCATTTTATATTGTTTCAGTATACAGTACAGAATGGGTATTCTTCGCTATCTTTACATATAATTAACAAAAAGATGGTTTATTGATATTATGACAGGAAATTATACAAGGAAGATGCTCTCATGTTGTGAAAGACCATGTAGCAAAATGTGTTACTGTCATTTGCATTTATCACATTAGTGTGCTTACTTCTAAGCCTCCCTAAACCATCTAGAAGGAGAAATGTCCTTGGAGTTAGGAGTTCTAATTATTATGTCCTTTTAGTGTGCTTAACCAGACAAATTGTTTGAGTCCAAATACTTTGGCAAATATATCTTCCTGGCAGGGGAGCAAATAGTAACATGGCAGTAATAACAGTTTATCCTGTTCAAGGAGCACTCTATAGTACTGCTCTGGAACAGGACTTGAAACAGATGAACTCTGAGTGAAAAACACCGAGAAAATTTTAGAAAAGAGTGATTTTAAAAGCTAACAACTCTTGCGTAGATTACAGCTGGGAAAAAAGCAAACAACATTATTACACATATCTGTAAAACCAAACAGTGTGAATGACCCCCAAAATACCATCTGGCACGTGTTTGACTAGGTGCTGAAATGCAAAATCCAATTATTTAGCAGGACAAGAGGATAATGGTACAATCTGTTTAGAACAAGAATGTAATTTTCACTTGCATGTCCAGTGCCAGGATGTACAGTTGCTGGGGAGGGCAAGGGGGAGAAACAGAAATTGAATCACAGTTCCTGCTAAATACATATTTAATTGCTTATGTATTTTTTATATTTTGTTTTGTACAAGACTGTTTACCTAGCTCATAATGAAGTGGAATTAGTTGTCACTACTTTTTATATTTTCTTAATCAGTCTTGAAGTGCCCCCTAGTGAATTTTTCAGGAATTGCTCAAAAGATAATAGTGAATAAAGCTTTCAGAGTGCCGTGTTATCAGCAAAAACAACAAGGAGTCCTTGTGGCACTTTAGAGACTAACACGTTTATTTGGGCATAAGCTTTCATGGGCTAGAGCCCACTTAATCAGATGCATGAAGTGAAAAATGCAGGAGTAGGTTTAAATACATGAAAGGATGGGGGCTGCTTTACCAAGTGTGAGGTCAGTGTAACAAGAAATCAATTAATAGCAGGATACCAAGGGAGGAAAAATAACTTTTGAAGTGGTAAGACAGTGGCCCATTACAGACAGTTGGCAAAAAGGTGTGAGTAACAGTAGGGAGAAATTAGTACTGGGGAAATTAAGTTTAGGTTTTGTAATGACCCAACCACTCCCAGTCTTTATTCAGGACTAATCTGATGGTATCCAGTTTGCAAATTAATTCCAGTTCTGTAGCTTCAAGTTGGAGTCTGGTTTTTTTTTGTGGCTGTTGTTCTTGAAGAAGAATTGCCATTTTTAGGTCTGTTGTTGAGTGACCAGAGAGATTGACGTGTTCTCCTACTAGTTTTTGAATGTTATGATTCCTGATGTAAATTTTTTTCCTGATTTCAGATTAGCAAAGTTTGTGCTAGTTTCTTCATCACTGGAAATTTTAAAATCAAGATTGGAATAAAAAAAAGTTATGCTCTAATTCAAGCAGGAATTAATTCAGTGAAATCCTGTGGCTTGTGTTATACACAATGATCCCTTCTGATTTAATAATCTATTAACTTCTAAATTGTATTAGACTGGGGTACTGCGAAAGCAGTTTTCATTGCAGCTACATAGGTACCATTGAGCCTGCTTATTCAGTAATATGAGTATTGCCACTATTGCTGTTATAATGGTCATCGGACAGAATGGTCCTGGCCTCCATGTGGGGAAGACATTCACCTTTATCTGTCTCCTCAACTCTCTGGATTGGCAGGGAGCACTGCCTCTCTCCAGCTCCTTGTTTACAGCTGTCGTCCTCCCCAGTTCCAAGTGTTGAAGAGGGAGAACCCTACTCATCTCATTAAAAGTCTCCCTCAGTGGTGACTGAATTAGCAGCTCCAGATGCAACAGTACTCTAGCTGATATCTGTACTGACAATTCTGCAGCAATATTTCTGATGCTGTCCCTCTAAAGGATTTAACAAAGATGCTGAAGGATATGAGGGAGGCACAGCAGCCAGCCATCATGATACTGGCACTAGTATAATAATTAGCATTTCAGTGCATGTGGGGTTCCTATATGGTCTCCTAGGAATACCTATGGAGATTATATATATGTGTGTGTGTGCGCGCTCTTAGAAATGTTGATATATTACTCACATACATCAAGAATATAATAATTGTTATCTATCACTTACCTTGCTCTTTGGAGTTAAGTCAGTGTTCATCTAAAGATCCTTTGTTTTGTAGTTTAATTAGCATGCTGCATAATTACTTAGATACACATTGTTTAGACGTTTACTTTTGCTTTGAAAAGCTCTTCAACAGCTGCTCCAAATCTGAGTACGAAATTATTTGATGTCAGTTTTATAACAGAGCACAAACCACCTCACTTGGGCAGGTTTCCTCACCTCCCTGCTTCACTTTTCACATTGGTAAAATAAGGCCAAGAGTATTTACCTACCTCAGAAAGATCTTTTAAGGATTTATTATTTCATTTTTGTATACTGAATACGTAAAGCACTCTATGAATGATAAGAACTGTTATTAAATATACACAATCTTTTTGTATAACACTGGAAAATAAGTGGCTCATAGCGCAGATCAAACTTACACTGCCTACCCCTTGAGGCTCTGCCAGTCTGTGTTCTCTGTAAGTTCTTATTCTGCTCTCTTTGCCATATGCAAACACCTTCCAGTAATGCATTGTGACATAACTAATGTTTGCCACATGTAGTTCATTCTTTCTGTCATCCTTCCTAGACCGAACAAGTCAAGAGAACCTTTGTGATGTGGCTTCCTGTGTAACACAAGCCACAGAACTTCCCTGAATTAATTCCTGTTTGAACTAGAGCATATCTTTTAGAAAAACATCCGATCTTGATTTTGAAAGTGCCAGTAACAGAGAATCCACTCTATATAGTAAGCTGTTCCAATAGCTAACTACCCTCAGTTACAAATTTTCAGCTTATTTCCAGTCTGAGCTTGTCTAGCTTCAGCTTCCAACCAATGGATCTTGTTATACAGTCTAACAGACAAAGAAAGAGCTCGTGATAAAACCATTGCTCCCCATGTAGGTACTTCTAGATAGACTAAGACTTTAACCTTCTCTTTTTTAAGCTAAAAAATGAAGCTCCTTGAGTCTATCACCATAAGGCAGGTTTTCCAATCCTTTAATCATTCTCATGGCTCTTATCTGAATCATCTTCAACCTATCAACATCGTTCTTGAATTGTGGAACCTATATACAGTTTTGGTGGGGGTTTTCCCCATAAATAGGTACACTTCTTTGTGTTTATATTAGACATGGCAAGTTCAAAGAAGTGTGTCTTGCACTTGACACAGGAAGCATAACTGTTCCTAGTTCCTGTGGGAGTTTATTACTCAGACCAATCACAGGAAAGTTCCATCTCCTACATGGAGAAACTTTACCCTTGTGGTAGGAAGGTTCCACTATGCCTGGGGAGACAAATGTCAACCTGTCTCCATCTCCACCTGTTCTGGGCCTAGACTATTAAGTACCTCGAAGATAAGGACCAAAACCTTGAACCCCTATTCTATGGGAAGCCAATGCAGAGGGTGGAGAAAATGTATGATGTGCTCACTGAAAACACACATCGTTGCATTCTGAATTAGCTGGAGTTTCCTAAAGGCTGATAATTTCATGTTCACATATATTGCATTGTTGTAGTCCGGATGGAAGGTGACAAAGGCATGTATAACTGAGTGTCACAATTACAATTAACGGCACTTCTGTCCCTTTCTGTGGTCTCGTCAAGATCAACCCTTCAGGTCTCAGGCCTCCAGCTGTCACTTCTCAGTGGGTGGGGACATGTGTCTTTCTCCATCTAGACTAAGGATTTAGGTTTGAAGTCACCCTGCAATTCACTGATTATCACAGAAGGTCTGCCCTTAGTCCAGACCTGCTATTCACTCTTGATGAGACAATGGTGGGGTTACCAGTGACCAGCCAGCTTTCACAAAGCACGGTAAATTTATTTTAGGACAAAATCTTATCATAAACCAATAAACAGTTTACGTGCATGCTAAGTTTACCGGGTGTTGCCCACCTTCCACACATAAACCCTGGCAGGTCCCACTCTTTCAAATCCTTCCAGCAGGATTTTGTCCTCTCTGTTACACCCTTATATAAAAATTAGGGACATTCAGCCAGTTCAGCTCTATAAGCTCTCTCTTTTTCTCCTGGGTCCCTTGAACCTGGTTTGAACCATATATGCAATCCACCTCAGGGACTTGTACTTCTTTGGAGATTATCCCCCACAAGTTTTACTCCCTAGGGAAGTTGGATAACTGTTCCCTATAGAGTTAGCATACAATTCCTAACTCACTAAGATACATGTAACATTTATAGATACAAATGTTTATTACTAATTCCGGTGCATATGTGATCTGGCACACCTCAATATAATAGTGTTTTTTAAAGTTTCCATGCTTCCTAGGTCCCACATCTGCCAAACTGAGGCCAGGTCATCATCTGCCAGGATGGGATGGAGGTTTTTAGCTAAACAGAGATGGTAGAAGGTGATACTTGTGGATGCTGTTCTGAGAAAGCGCAGCACCAGTGAGGAATCCAGGAGCACTCCAAAACTACAAACTGAACTGGCCAATTGCAGGTGTATACCAGGGAGACTCACTGTGACTCAAAATGCTTTTCTCTGCCCACCAGCATTACCTTGGTCTTCCTTGGGTTCAGGTTCAACCAGCTGTTCTGCATCCATAAGCTGATCTCATCCAAGCACCCGGCCATTTTGGTGGCAGTGACAGAGGCACCTCCAGAAATTTTTCCCATGTGTACACACAGTCAGTCCCTGTGGTGCCATCCCTACTGCTGACACTGGCCCCGGTGCCTGTCTTGTTGAGTCCGTGCCATGTTCAGGCCTTAACTTCCAGTCCATCCTACCTAAGTGCAGTGTCACTCCCCATCCCTGGGAGGAGACATGGGTTGCTGGAAGGTAGGTAAGGCCTGGCAAACCCCTGTGGGAGAGGCCTGGTACAGGAGCTGGCCCCATGGCAGCAGCAGCAAGAAGGAGCTGTGCTATCTACCTCACCACCTGCTCACGTTTGGCTGCACACCCCTCTCATCATGACGGGGAGAGGCCAAAATTTATTACGTGACTGCAACATTATGCACAGGGGTTGTAATGCCACTCACTCAGTTTGGGCTCACCACCTCCTCATCATGATGGAGAGCCAGTCAGGCCAAATCTAAGTGGGCAGTGGCCAGGACTGATCTTTCTCACCTCTGCCCAGGGTGCACACAGTGCATGCAGCTGCAGGCAATACTGGTAGTTGTATGTGACAAAGGACAGGTAGAGCTATGTATCATCTATATGTTGTTTGCACTTGAGTACACATCTGTCTAGCTATACTGCCGCCCATTACCATAGTATGTCAATTTACCAGTTCTCCTAGGGCTGTATGTTGACTGGGACTAAGGAAAAAAACAGCTCTTCATGAGACTCCACTGGTGAGGAGTTTGGGGCAGAAATTCTCTGATCATACTCTGTGGCAAAGGTTTGAAACTCCTGGGATTAATCGCTTTTAAAAAGGGGCGGAGACTCCCCAACAGAAATACCCCTTCAGATCCACCCAGCTCATTACCAAATTGAAGGAATAATTAAAGACTGCTTTCTGGTATCCTTACCCATCAGGGGAGTTCAATGGGACTTTGATGAGACCAAAATACCACTCATAGTAAATAAGGGAGGTCAGAATCTAGGCCAATCTTCAGGACATAGTGCCTAGAATATGCACTGGAGTACAAACGCTTTGTGTTGTACTATGGCCCCAAAACAGCCCTAGAGCTCATGCCAGAACTATTACTCCAAGTGTGGAGGGATTCACCATAAAGTAGCATAGCAATTCCCATACCCCTCTATCTCCTCCCTTCTGCTAGTATAGGAAGTGTGGGCAGAGAAAATTGAATGCACCCATGGCTCCCTTATACCTGGCTGATCCTCACTGGTATCAACCCCTTGAGGTCACTGGCAGCCAGACTAACTTTAGATCAACCTTCAAGCTGCTTTGAGTTTCAATGGGGAACCTGGCACACAGCCAGCTCAGGACTATCAGAGCACATGGGCCACCTTTTTAACCCCCTTCTTTCTCCTCCCTTGAGCTGCACTATGCACTACTTGATCCATTGTATCCAACCCACAGGTGATTTTGAGTGACATTTGAAGCTTTACCACAAAAATAAACTTGGTCAATCTTTCCCAAAAAGACTCTGGGTGGAAATTGGTGAGATTGTTTCTAGGCAGGACAACTGCTTGTGTGAATCTAGCATCTTTCAGCCAATAATGGTCTCGGTTTGCTCCGACTTTGCCACAGATCTCAAAGTGGAGTTCATTCAGGCATCTGATATAGCTCTGTTACAATAGAGCCAAAGGAAGCTTTCATGAATGTGATCTATTTTATTCACCTCGTAATTGATCTACTCCTCACAGCAAGAAAGCATTGCTGCATTTGAGTACAGGCAGCCCATATTAACCAGATATTTACCACCTGGAACAGTTCCAGGGATCAGAACTTCTGATGGAAAAAGAAAAACTCTCTCAAGCCTTCATCACAGCTCCCGGGCCTCAAATATTCTCCACATCATGTTGATCAAACTGTGTATCCATATCTATCGCTGGCACTCTAGTGTCCTTCCAACCCATCACCTTTACTGCGGGTTGTCTGTAGCTCAAACCCAAAATTGCATGGGTGGACCCACTGTCTACCTTGTATTGAATGGTTTACTTTTAGGCAGGTTTGGATCAAAAACTTTGAAGTTCAGAGAGAAATAGTAAGGGAACATCCAAATGTGTTTAACTTTTAACAACATTTTAATTATGTTGCTCCCACATAAGAACAAAAACAGGATTTTTCCTTGTTCATTTTAATCTTCACTCCACCAAATGAGCAAAATTATTACTAATGCAGGAAGAGTACATTGCAGAAGTACAAAAATATTATTTCTTCATGTTTATGCCTGCCCCTTAGAATGCCAAGTGAAAAAAAAGCAATTAGAAGAAGTTCCTTTTGAGTGTTTGTTTGATTTGAATGTTTTCACTGCTCCCTGGCTGTATTTTTAAACAGAGAACAAAATCCAGTGTGCCTGCAATAAGCACCTTAAAAAAAAAAAAAATCAATGGGAGCTTGTGTTTGTGCCTCTCCCTCTCTCTCTCTTCCAAAGGCACTTGAGCAGGTATCACATTTCAGCATAAGTGTATAAACTCGTTGGGCTGGTCATCCAAAAACAAATGTCAGGTGTCTATCATAAAAGCTAGTATGGGAGGGGGAGACTCCAGAATATAGGTGCTATAATATTAGCTGTACATTCCTACCTCAAGCCGTGGTCTATCAGTGAACCCTTTAATGAAAAGGTGGTGGCACGCTCTATTGAGTAAGTTTCACGAGATTTCTTGGCTGGGAAGAATACATAGTGCAGTCATGATCACCTAAATCTGTCATGGCCCTTCAGGAGATTACACAAGCACAGGGGGAGGCTTCATTTAATACTGCAAAAAGGCACATTCTCTCCATGGGGTAGTAACATTTGCAGGTGACTGTAGCAGTATAATTATAACAGAAAGAATGCCTCCCTTATAAAATAATTCCTGCATTGTATGGAGGAAGGCGAGTAGGGGATAAAGTCAGCTACTGTTTAAAATATTTATTGCAAAAGATGACATGCTTTAGTGCAATGAAATAGCCAATACTAGATCTGTATTTAGTAGCGTGCTCAAGAATTAATCTCTATCTTCTGTCCAATGCTGCTATTGCTGAGTCAACTCCATTCTTTTAAGTGACCTGATTCTGTAATCCCATTATTAATATCATGAAAATGGCTTTCCTCTATACTGTTTTGTGCTATCAGTGGAAAAAGACAGTACCAAAATGCATTAGTTCTCACAGGTCTCTGCTAAGATTATTTGCATCAGTACAAACTGAATTAATCATAGCGACATCTGAATAATCATCAGTCACATGTTCATGTCAGAGCTGTGTTGGTGGCAATAGTTCAGTTCTTTTGTAAAATGTTAGAGTTTCATTTGTGTGTTATAGTCTCATGAGACATGCATATTTGACTGTTTTCTATCAGGATGAGATCTTGCAGTTTACATTGTTATTCTTTTCTTATTTCTTGGCAGAGACATATGTATTCAGGTTTATGTTCTCTAATCAGCAAGTCTATGGTTGTAAGCTGTACGTGTTTAAAATGATAAACATGGGGGGAAAAGTTCATTAAAGGAAATAATAAGCACAGGAATAAGTATCAGAATAATGGGGCCTTTTTATTTTTCCAAGACACTGAATTTGCTTTTAGTATCTTCTGCCTTTAGATGATATTTTATACATCTTCAATTTATAACTTCAAACAAAAGAAGCAGGCTACAAGAAACCTGTTCTCCGATAGACAGTACAAGCGGTGTAACTCATCGTACTTCTCACCTGTGTAGCAATTCAGATAGGCTGCTCTAAATATATGAATTAAATATATATATGCAGATTCATAGATTCCAAGGCCATAAGGGACAACTGTGATAATGCAGTCTGACTCCCAAATAAAACAGACCATAGAACTTCCTCAAAATAATTGCTAGAAAAAACATCCAAATTTGCCATGATCCTTGGTAAATTGTTCCAATGGTTAATTACCCTCACGGTTAAAAATTTGTGCCTTATTTCCAGTCTGAATTTGTCTAGCTCCAATTTCTAGCCACTGAATCATATTATACCTTTCTTCGATAAATTGAAGAGCCTATTACACTGCTCTACAGCCAAAATGCTTCTGAAATAAATGTAGTCAAACTTTACTAATTCTGGGTCACTGAGAACGAAAATGATGCTTAAAATTGTTGATTGGCTCTAGTCTAGCTGTTGGGCTCCAGACTACAGCAGTGGAATCTCCTGGCAGGTGATGTTAGGTTTCCATGTTCCGATGACCGTCAAAAGGATCTTGGTCCCATTCTTCTTCATGGAAGGTGATCTTGTAGCCTGAAACAACAACATCGATGGTGTGTATGGCAAGCCCTCAAACATCCGTTCACGATCCAGACGAGTGGAATTACTGTTCAACTGATTTCATCGAAGATGAGTCTTAAAGCTGTTTTGCTGCATAATGGCAATGTTTTGCCAATCAATTCCAGGTTGGTCATTGCAGTCCATATGGAAGGAAAAACCTATGACAACATTGACAACAACTTTTGAGAGGTGCATACACTATGACCAAAACATCCCAGTGTGGCAGCTTTGTGGCGATTTGAAGGGTTGTTGCTCTCCTGCTTTGGCTCTTGCAGACTGGATACACAAAGTAGGGTGTTTTCTCTGCGAATGGGATAGTCGTGCAAGAGAATTCCCACTACATCAAGAAAGATTGGGCCACTCGGACAGTCATTGGAGCTGGGAGGAAAGTGTCAGCATCCACCACTTGATTGATCAAGGAAAGATTTTTTTACCACCCTTACACATCAAGCTGAGACTGATGAAGACCTTTGTCAAGGCCATTGACAAAACACACAAGCAGCTTTTCAATACCTGCTGTTGGAAAATTTTCCAAGGTTAAGCTGAAAGCTAAGAATAAGGAGAAGTGTCTTTGTTGGTCCTCAGTATCGTGAACTTCTTCGAGATGAATGGCATTGAACCATTGCCACTGCGTGGCAAAGGAAAAGTTGGCATGGAAAGCCTTCCAAGTTAGTGGGCAATATAAATTTTCTCGGAAAACAACAAGGCAGACAACTAACAGGTTGTTGGTGGAAAACCTCCTCAAGGCATTACAAAAGCCATTGGTTGCAACATGCCACTTAAAAGACACATTTTTTGCACTCTCATCTAGGTTTTTTTCACCGAACTCGGAGCAGTGAGCGAAACTGAGCACGGCGCGCGATTTCAACCAGGACATTGAACAATGGAGAAAGAAACGCTTATCAGGGCAAATGGAGCCCATTCAATGCTTTGCAGATGACTATTGCTGGACAGTGACAAGAGATGCTCCATTAAATGTAATTTACAAGAGACAAGCCAAGAAGCGCAAACTAGACACTGAGAATAGGACTAAAACTATGTACATAATTAGTTTTTGCTTTTTTTCATAATAATGTTTATTTTTTATTTATATAACCCTTTTGCTGATTTTTAAAGTGTTACATAAACAGGACAGGTGAAATATTATCATGTAAAGCAACCATAAACACATGAAAAGACCTAGGTTTACAATTTATGATTAAAACTCTACTATCTACACAATATACATAGACATAAAATGTAAAAACTTAAATATCTTAGAAACAGTAGCCAATCAATTGTTTTAATTGTCATATTTGATTTCAGCACATCAAAATACATAATAAATAGCACATTTTATCTCTGAAGCAGACGACTTCTCAAAAACCGTAGACCAGTGTTATTAAATATTTGTTCCCCATGTAGGTACTTAGACACTGTAGTCAAGTCACGCCTTAATTTTCTTTTTGTTAATCTAAATGGATTTAGCGCCTTGAGTCCCTCTCTAAAGCATGTTTTCTAATCCTTTAATCATTCTCATGGCCCTTCTCAGAACACTACCCAATTTATCAACATCCTTCTTGGATTGTGGGCACTAGAACTGGGCACAATATTCCAGCAGTAGCTGCACCAGTGCCCAAAACAGGTGAAATAACTCTGTACTCCTCCTTGAGATTCCCCTGCTTATTTATCCAAGGATCACATCAGCCCCTTTAGCCACAATTCAACTGATTGTCCAGGATGACCTGCAAAAAAATTTCAGTCACAGCTTCCCCCACTCCCTACCCCATCATGCAAGTGTGGCCTACATTCTTTTATGTATGTACCTATAAAATGCATGTTCTTTCCTTTTGCACAGCTTAAAAAGCAGTCCAGCTCACTCTGAATTAGTGACCTGTCCTCATTATTTATCACTCCCCCAATTTCTGTGTCATAGGCAAACTTTATCAGTGATGATTTTATGTTTTCTTCCAAATCATGGAGAAATATGATAGGGCCAAGAACTGATCCCTGGGGGACTCCACTAGCAATCCATCTGCTTGATGAGGATTCTGGTCATGTCTTCTAAAAATATGTATGACAAAAATGAATATGCTCCCCGTATAACTCAGTTGTGGTTGTCAAGCTGTCTAAAGTGACTCAGGAGCATTAGTACCAACCTCAAGGCGGACTGTCAAGAAGGAGGGCACAAACCCCAAACTGGCTGTCAGTTCTATACTTAGATTTCACCAACGCAGCATCAGGGGTGAACACCTCAGGCACTACAACAGCCTTAACATGGAGTCACAGATAGTCCCATGAATCCTCCTGTAATAAGCCTCTGTCCCAAATCTAGATCTTAGCGTCCAAAATCTGGGTGCTTAGCATGAACCTCCAAGCTTTATTACCAGCTTGGATCTTATCTTGCTGCCACCAATCAGGATTCTGAGTAC
>NC_133773.1:109064280-109110917 GCF_003597395.2 Chelonoidis abingdonii
CCTTTGTTAACCCTTTACAGGTAAAAGAAACATTAACCCTTAGCTATCTGTTTATGACACCTCCATTGAGATCTTGAGCAAACCATCTTTGAGGTACTCTGCAAACCTCAGCTGAAGGTTTCTGGAGAGGATTGCCTTGTTTCTTCCTCTGTGGTAAGACACTTTCCCATACCACTCAGTGATTACTTCAGCAGGCTCCATTTACTCCTGAGGACATTCTGTGCCAAAAAATTAAAAATTCTGCACATAGTATTTTAAAATTCTGCAAAAGTTATTTGTCAAAGAAATGTGGAGGTTCCAGCATAGCACTGGGGAGCACAGGCAACTAGTTGCACAGAGGTGGGAGATCATTGTGCAGCTCCCTCCCCGGGACACAGACTCAGCAGTGAGGCTGCACCCAACCCTGACACAGCTCAAGGACCGGGCCTGCCCCAGAACCACCCTAGGGCCCTGCCCCTCCACTCCAGGTGCACCAAGTGTGGACAGTCAGGTTCAGTAAGGCAGGATCCAAGTGTGGAAGGGCTTAGTGTGGGAGGATCCTGGTGTGGGTTGAGAGGGTTCTGTGTAGCGGTGGCTTAGTGGGGGATCTGGATTCACAGGAGCACGTTGGAGGGTTCTGGGTGAACAGTAATGGGACTGTGCAGGGGGGTCCAGGTGAAGGTTGCTTGGGCTCAGAAGGCGGGGGATCTGAGTGTGGAGGGATAGAGCTCAGCAGGGGGGTCTGGGTATGGGATCCAGATGCTGGGAGAGTGAAGCTCAGTAGGGATCTAGGTGCAGCTGGCTGGGGCTCGGTAGGGTGGGGATCCAGGTGCGGGTGGCTCATCAGGATGGTCCAGGTGCAGGGGGAGTGGGGCTTGTCAGGGGGGTTCTGGGCGTGGGGCTGAGGCTTGGCTGGAGGATCTGGCCATGAGGGGGTCTGGATGCATGGGGGTTGGGCAAATGGGGGAGCAGCTCCCCTTACAATGATCCCTCCCACTGCAGCTGAGAAGCAATGGGTGCAGGAAGTGCACAGTGGAGGAGTTTGCAGAGCTTCCTACACCTGGGGGAGAAATCTGGAGGTGCGTCTAACATGACCCCGGATGCCATGCAGGGGAAGAGGAAGGTCCCTCCTCCCCAACCCAGCTGGGACTAGCAGCTGAGCCTAGCACAGAGTAGGAGCCATAAGTGTGGTCTTCCCCAGTCCAGCCCCCTGCTACACAGTGATTGACCTCTCTGCCAGCTGCCCTGGGCACCTGAACATACTGCTAGGGAGGGTCACCTGACCACTCTTGCGGCTTCCATTTGCTTTCCCTTCAGAAAGTAATTTTTCTGTGGGGAGGCAAAGAAATCTGCAGGGAACATAAATTCTGCACATACACTGTGGCACAGAATTCCCCCCAGGAGTAACCATTGCAGCACGCAGGCTAGCAGCATAGGGTGTACAAGGAGATCTTGGTGAACCAGTAAAGTGCCCAAACCACTATGGCTTATAGCTAAAAATAACCAAGCCAGCAGGCCATAAGTGAGCCTATGCAGCAGCCTTAGCATGACCAAGTCAGGAAGTGAGAGGATCTGGGCGATCACAAAAAGAGCAGCTTGACCCTGTGTCCTTCCTGATGAGATCTCTGTTGAAATAGCTGAGGTATGCATTTTAGAAAAACAGGAAGATTTTTTTATATGTGCCCTCAGGGATGTGTCTGTCAGGGCCCCAAAGCATGAAAACTCTGGAAAAAAAAACCCATCTGACCAACTGATGATCAGAAGGAAACCTAGTGCTTAGCCTTTGAAATTGCTTGCTCAACAAGTTTTCTGTGAGTGACGTGTTATTGCAATACTAATGAATAAATAAGGGAAGAAAGTTTTGGGTAGTTGGACTCTTCAGAGACTCTCCCTCTGGATACATCTTGGGGTCTCCACTGGCAAACAGAAGATTTGCCATTGAAAGACTGCCACAGTGCCACTTGAGAGCCACACCCAACTTTGGTAATTACTGAGGGTTGAGGATGTTTTACTAACCTCTTGTGGACGTGTGTAAGTGCTTGAGATTAAGAAAGATATAGCTTTAAGTGAAAGCACTCGTGTTGTCCTGTTTGTGCCAGCCATATATCAGTTGGACAGACGTGTCTTCACTGATTTACTTCCTAACACCACCTCACACAGAATAAAGTTACCAAGAGCTTTGGGTTGAAAGAACTTCGGGTAACAAGGGACCTGGTCTGCAGCTGGACACATGCAGGAACTGTTCCATTTCAGCCTCCGTTACCCTCAGGAGTGAGATACCAGCTAAAATCACCACTGCTAGTGGAAAATGGTGCCTGTATTCAGTTCAATTGCCCTACCTGCATATGCTCATCCCCATAAGCTACCTCCCCCAACCACTGTCCCAACTCACCTCTCACCCCCAGCCTGTACTCACCATGGCTCGGACTGCCGCAGTGCTCTGTGAAACCCAAGAAGTAGTAAGAATGTAGTGCTTGTAACGTGTGGATCCAGAGGAGTGAGTTCAGTATACCAAGTTCCCATTTATTTTGTGAATCACTCACAATACCACCTCTGTGCATTGTAACATTTGCAGCTGGAAATGTGGCATTGAGGGTCTCTCCATCCATCCCAGCAGAGTGGCTCAGCCAGAAAAGGAAGAGAACGAAGATGATGTGGGATGACATGTTCCAAGAGATCTTGCAAGCCTCTGGTGCTTTGGATAGCAAGCACAGGGTTGAAGAATCACCCTTGCAGACAGAATGGGCAGGGATAGAGAAAAGCACAGGAAAAGGAGAGATACACGTAGCAGGAGATGCTAGCACTTTAAGCAGCAAAAAGACTTGCTGGAGATTTTTGTTGACCTTCATTTTCCACAGACCCATGATTTCCTTCCTCTTTCACCCATAGAAAACTGCATTCTGGGACCTCCCTATGCACCCCCACATTCCACATGGCATCCAAGGCCACTGCACTACCACTATCACCCCATCCTGGGGGAAGAGTACAAACAATCATAGCCACACAAACACTGACCTGTGAGAGACACGGTTGGTGTATATGTTTGTGAAATAAAAATGACTGTTCTTTCCCCTTCAACAATTCTTTTCCCTTAATTTATAAAGTTTCATTCAGTTATAAATGTGTCTGGTTGCATGGGTTTGGAATAAAAGTCTATTTATGGAAACTTAATTATCTATTAGTTTACAGTATATCCTGGCAGAGGCTGACATCATTCATAGATAATAGCAATAGGTGCATTTGCAATGTTGTATTACCACACGGAGCACTCGTTAATAGGTTCATATGGGGGTGCAAAAAAACAATGCCAGGCAGAGCACACTACAGCAACACACAATAGTGTGGATCACTATTAAACAGGTCTTTCAAAGCCTCCCTGAGCTGCATAGCCCTGCATCAAGCTCTTCTTATAGCCCTGGTATCTGGCTGCTCAGAATCAGCAGACAGCCATTCCACCTCCACCCCAGCAGAAACTTTTCCCCCTTTGCTTCACAGATATTATGAAGCACACAGTAGGCACCTATAACCACTGGGATATTTTTTCTACTGAGGTCTAATCTCGTGAGTAGACTGCACCCGTGGCCATTCAAATGGCCAAAAGCACGTTCAACTCTCATTCTGCACCTGCTAAGCCTGTAATTGAAGTACTTCTTGCTATTGTCGAGATGGCTGGTGTATGGCTTCACGAGCCATGGGATTAATGAGTAGGCTGGTCTCTCAAGATCACTGTAGACATTTCAACATCCCCAGTGGTAACCCTCTAGTCTGGAAAGAAAGTCCTTTCTTGCAGATTTCTGACCAGGCCTGTGTTCATAAATATGCATGCGTTATGCACCTTCCCTGACCATCTCAAGCTGATGTCAATAAAATATCCCTGGTGATTCACCAGCACTTGCAACACATAGAAAAGTAGCCCTTTCTGTTGATGTACTCTGTGGCAAGGTGATTTGGTGCCAAAATAGGGATACGCATGCCATGTATTGCCCCAAGAACCTCATTGCTGAAAACCCATCCACTATGTCCTGCACATTACCCAGAGTCACAGTCCTTCGCAGCAAGAGGCAATTAATGGCCCTGCAAACTTACGTCACAGCAACCCCCACAGGGGGATTTCCCAACTCCAAATTGATTCCTGACTGACTGGTAGCAATCTAGCTATTGCAAGCTTCCACACAGCGATCACCACTCACTTCTCCACTAGCACTGCTCTCATTTCGGTGTCACTGCACTGGAGGGCTGTGGCAAGCTCCTCACACACTTCCAGGAATGTGGCCTTGCGCATCCAGAAATTCTGCAGCCCCTGCTCATCATCCCATACGTGTACAACGATGCGATCTCACCAGTCTGTGGGGCTTTTGAAAACAGGTGTGAAGCATTATGGGATGCAGATAAAATTATAAGATGGAGAAAACTACATCATGGAATATTGAAACCATGTCTCCTGTCACCCGTATGCAACTCATTTGCCCCCATGAGGCATTGCAAACCTTTCCCAAAACACCCTCCCCATTAGATGGTGGCAAGTTGCATAGTGGGATAGCTATCCACAGTGCACTGCTCTCTCCATCTATGCAAGCACTGCTAGTGTAACTTAGGTCAACTTAATTTTATAATATAGACTTGCCCTCAGAACCCAAGCAGCATAAAGATCCCGTTTTTCTGGTCAGGGATTTTTATTCCCTTCCTCTAGCATTCAAGCTGATGGGATAAGTCCTGTGCACATCTCCTCTTCATGGGTGGGGAGGAAGCAATCAAGGAAGTCTTTGTCTTTTTTTTAATTGGAGATATACCTATCTCCTAGAACTAGAAGGGACCTTGAAAGGTCATTGAGTCCAAACCCCTGCCTCCACTAGCAGGACCAAGTATTGATTTGTGTCCCAGATCCCCAAGTGGCCGACCCAAGGATTGAACTCACAACCCTAGGTTTAGCAGGCCAATATCAAACCACTGAGCTATCCCTCCCTAATGTTTCACAACAGCTCATTTGGTTTCAATGGGCCTTTTTGTGTGCAGAACCCAACAACTTCTGTAGGAAGCCAGCCTTTATGTTAATTAATGCTTCTTTCCCGTTTGATGAGTTGTTACAGACGTTTACAATGCAAACACTATAACCTTATAATATGGGGTACAGATGTTAAGCGAGATTAATATATGCAGCATCCCACAAATATTTCATAAAGTCTAAATACTAAACGTTTTTATCAATCTAATATCTATTTTAATACTACTGGCACACAGTGAGACAGACTATTTTCCAGCTATGCATTCGTCAGTGTTCAATTGGGGCCAAGGCATGAAGTGGCACCTTGTCTGCCAGCTTCACAGAGTTGATAAAGGTGCAGATAGAAAGATGGATTTGACCCACTGTTATACAACCTCATTGAAAACGTGGACTTTACTAAGACTTGGTATCTGCACCCACATATTACAAAACCCTTTTATTGCAGTAACACTTCAATAAGGAGGCCACGGGCCCATTGTGCTCAGTGCTATGAGTATATTTACCTTGCAAAATTAACTGAAATAAATTTCATGGAACTAATAATATCAAAATGACTACTGAAAAGAAAAAAAAACAAAGAAATGAAAGAAGCACAGTCAACATGGACAATGCTATGATTTATTAACGAATGAGGAAAATGATGCCACGTCTCCCACAAAAATGAATGTACAAATAGATCTCAAAGTATAATAGATGTAATAGATAATATAAGGGTGATACCAGTCAGCCACTAATGTATATGTACGTGAGACAGAGTCAATGGTACAATATAGAAAATGAGCACATAGAAAAATATAGCTATGTAACCCATAAACAAACGGATCTGGATAAATATGCTATGTTTATCTCAGAAAAAAAAATCACTTACCATCAAAGAGACATCAGAATAAAAAATACACTTGCAGAAAATTTACCTTGGACATAAACCCCAGCAAACAAAAATAAGAAAACCAACAATAAAAGGATCATGATGCAAAATTTAGAGAGATGAAAAGAACAGTGAAAAGAAAGCAAAAAAGTATAGAACTGAGAAAGCATATTCAGTCAAAACAAACATTGAGATGCAGCAGGATAATATATTCATCCCTTCCTAAAAGGGGGCAGGACCCATCATTTACAAGTGGCAAAGCGTCTCTTGAAAGGACAACAGCCAATTTACATAAACATTCTGCAGGGCTATTTCCTCATTAATTTTCTTCTGAAATGGTTTTCTTCTTTGTAGGTTGAAAACAATGCTTCACAAAGCTCCACACAGGAGAAAATCAACTATTTAATCCTACCAGTTACTGTACAATTTAGTTACCATAATGACTTGATGTAGCCTCCTCTCATGATAGGTTTATGATAACTTGTCCAGGAAACTGGTTTGTGACTGTAATAGCCAAAAACTGTAGACTACTACACATCTGAGCAGACTCTTCATTGCCAATAGCCACATTTGCTCCATTTTCAGAACTCAGAAATCTCATGAATGAGAGAAATATCAGATGACAAACAAATGTAAACATTATTTTTATTGCTAACATAATACAATCACCACCAATAAAAAGCTAACATTTACCATCCTAATATATATGGGGCACTACAGTATTTCCCTACATTTATAAAAGGAACTAACTATAGTATTTCAGACACAGTGATCTGAAACAGTAGTCCCCTGTAGCATTTCAGATACCTATTAATTGTCGCTCTGTTCATTTATCCAAAATATATACATTTATAGCCCCCTCTCTCTGTATCTGAAGTCTAACTTTTAAAGGTCAAAGTTTTTGTGCCTATATTTTGTTGCAATTCTTTGTTCTGCAGGAAATGGATGGGACATTGTTGGCTATTATGGAAGAAAGAAAATACCAAAACGTTCACTAGAACTCACAACAAATTCTCTGACAATTGGGGACCTGGCAGTTCCCAGATCCCGTTTATTTGGAGAATTGTCCTTTACAAACATTTTCAAATCTTGGAAACTAGTCGCTGATCCCAGAACCTTTGGTTGGGATTCACTTTTACCAAAACAGAGGCTATTAGAGCAACACAGATTCCCTTGCCTCATCACCTCCATCACCACTGCCCTGTAATTGAAAATGAAGCTTCGTTTGGGTAGAGAGTTCAAAAAATGTTATAGGGTTTTAACAATCAAATTAATAGTGATGCACTACAAAATAAAAATTAAGATTGAGCTAATGGAACAGCATGGGGAAAAACAGGTTTCTTGGATTTGGATACTTTAAGATCTAAAAGCTTATATTTAAACAAAATTGTGTGGACTGTGTCATACTGTCCTAGACTCACAAGGCCACGGGATCAGGGAAAGCTCCAAGCTGCCTTGCTACTTGGAGCCCCAACCGGGCACCCCCACAGCACAGCACCAGCTTGGGTGCTCCTCTTAGACCTCTGGCCTTTCCAAGACACCTTCCTCTTCCCTATAAACACAGCAGATCATCTGTCTTTAAGGGGCACTAAAGCTTTTATAGGATGGGAAAACACACTGTTCTGCAGTTTAATTCTGAAGAGTATAGAGAAAGTTTTTTAGTTTAATTTTCGAAAATATCTACACATTTTTGGGTTCACAACTTAATGTTTTGGGCCTGATGTTCAGAGATGGTGAGCACCTATGGCTCCCAATGACATTAGTGGGAAATGTCAGTACTCACCACCCCTAAAAATCAGGTCCTCTGGGTCTTAAAATGAGCACCCAAAATTAGTGACCATTTTGGAAAATTTAAGCCATAAACTTTCTGTGTCTGCATTCTACAGCTTATATATTAATGTTTGAAAAGTTTGTTGAAATCTGCAGATCCAAGAGAAGTTTTATTATTGTATGGAGCCAAACATTTAAAACACAGTACAATCAAATTAAGCCACTGATAAATTTAGGCTCAAAAATTGACATTTTAAAATTATGTTTTACAAACATCTTCTCAGTTATAAATAACTGTTCAGAAACACCACACTTCACACAAAGCCAGAAAATTCTTCACACAAAATTCTGCCCTATCATAAGCATACACAACTCATTGGCTTCCGTGGAAGTTCTACACAGAACATAAGAATGGTCATACTTGGTCAGACCAAAGGTCCATCAAGCCCAGTATCCTGCCCTCTGACAGTGGCCAGTGGCAGGTGCCCCAAAGGGAAAGAACAGACAGGTTATCATGAAGTGATCTGTGCCCTGTCAGCCAAACCCAGCTTCTGACAAACAGAGGCTAGGGACACCATTCCTGCTCATCCTGGCTAACAGCCATTGATGGATCTATCTAGCTCATTTTGTAATCCTGTTATAGTACTGGCCTTCACAATACCCTCTGGCAAGGAATTCGAGAGATTGGCAATGCATTGTGTGAAAAAATACTTTCTTGTGTTTGTTTTAAACCTGCTTCCTATTAATATCATTTGGTGGCCCCTTGTTGTTTTATCATGAGAAGGACTAAATAACACTTCCTTATTTACTTTCACTATATCACTCAGGATTTTACAGATCTCTATCATATCCTCCTGTAGTGGGGTGGTTACTCGCTCCAGCCCTGACAGGGTTAAGGACAGCCCTGGGAGAGGACTGGGGCTGTAAGGAAAAGTCCAGGCTGCTTAGGAAAGCAGGCACAGCTGAGGCCATGCCCCAAACAGAGCACAGCAGGTCCTTATCAAAGGCTGCTAGCTTGGAGCTAGAGTAGCTCTCTCTGGTCTTGGACGGAGCAGGGCCTGGCTGTAGGTAGCAGGAGTGAAGCAGGGCTGGGGAAAGGCCAGAGGAGCTACAGGCTGGTGACCCCCCCGCCCTCAGGCTTCAGGGCGTGGTCCTAGGGCCACCCCTGAGGTACTGGGTGATAGAGGAAGACAGCAGGTCCTACCTCCTTACCTGTGATAGCTGGGTCTTATACTTCAGTCTGCCCCAGGGAGTGGGGTCTCATTGCTGCCTGGCAGTAGCCATCTGCTAAGGCAAGGTGGGATTAGGAGGTTGGGGTCCCTGGGGAGGGGAGACCCTGAGAGTGAGGGGTTACTGCCAGGGGCAGCACCCCAGATAATGGAGCACTCGAGTCCAGAAGAGGCACAGATCCCAAGTTGTGGCAGATCACTGCCCTGAAGAGGGTGCTCCAAGCTGGAAATCAAACTAATTCCCTGAGAGACCAGCAGGAGGCACCACAGGGGTGACTTCATACGCTTACATCCCCCTTAGCCACCTCTTTTCCAAGCTGAGAAATCCCAGTTTTATTAATCTCTCCTCGTACGGAAGCTGTTCTATACCCCTAATAATTTTTGTTGTCCTTTTCTAAGCCTTCTCCAGTTCCAGTATATCTTTTCTGAGATGAGGCGACCACATCTGCACGCAGCATTCAAGGTGTGGGCATACCACAGAGGCAATATGATATTTTCTGTCTTATTAGCTATCCCTTTCTTGATGATTCCCAACATTCTGTTCGCTTTTTTGACTGCCGCTGCACATTGAGTGGATGGTTTCAGAGAACTATCCACAATGACTCCAAGATCTCTTTCTTGAGTGGTAACAACTAATTTAGACCCCATCAGTGTATATGTATAGTTAGGATTATGTTTTCCAATGTGCATTACTTTGCATTTATCAACATTAAATTTCATCTGCTTACCTGTGGGAAGAATTTAGTTCCAGAAATTAACATATGATAAATATCAACACTTTTTGGTGGGCCCATCAAAATGGTTCTGGACTATATGACCATTTCCTGTTTGCTAGACAAAAGCATTGAACTAACGGACAACTTATAGAGCAGTCTTGACATCAGCAAGGAACCTAGTGCACAATGAAAGAGAAGGGGAATAGAATGAAAAAAAAAATAATTGCAGCCCTACTAAAAATACTGGAAACAGCATTTGCCAAATAATAGAAAAGTCAAAAGAGGTACAAAAAGCACTATGATTTCAAAGTTAGAGAGTATTACAAACAATGAAAAACAATGTAAATTAAACTAAAAATACACAAAGCTTCTTTGTGAGAGTAACAAAAAGAAGTATCAAATTCATAAAAACTCATTTACTGGATTAGCCTGCACACTATGTCCCTGTCTGAATGTTTCAGAATCCTCTAGTACGCAAAATTAAACAGTCTGTTGTGAAGAGAAGTCCAATGAACTAACACAAACAGTGGATATCTGCAAGGCTGCACCACCTGTTTACAAGCACTCTAGCCACCTCAAACATCATTAAAGTCAATTTTTTAAAAGTTAATAGCAGTTTTCCTTTGTACACAACCACACCCTTCATTTCTATTAAAAAGCTAGGATAAAAGGTAAAACTACAGTGTGCTGCTAGCTACCAGTAAGCATGTCTTTGATCTACGGGCAATCATAGACTGTGCTGAAGCTTATGGGTGTACTATCTACCTTTAATTCAGGAAAATGAGGGAGCAATTAGAAGTCCTTTCTTTAGAGAAAGCTGAAGAAATAGAAGCGACCACCCAAAGCACTGAACCACATGGAGAACTAATTCATGAGGAAAGGGGTTTTTCCTAGGACTGATTGGAAACTTCAAAGTTGGGGCATCATTTGGTGGAGCTATGTGCATCAGAAGCAAACAGGACCAGAAAACCAAGGGAAAGCTAACAGAAATCCAGAGAAGCATGGTGAGTGTAGCCCTTGGATGAAGCCAAGATAGAATTTCTTTTGAGAACAGTGGCTGGCTGAAAAGTAGGTTTAGATTTGTGAGCATTCTTTGTAAATAAAAAAGATTGCACAAAATAAATACCTGTCTTATCTGTTTATTCTAATGGAAACAACCCAGCAAGAACCCTGACAACTAGCTAAACACCAAGACAAAGGGCAACAGTATTATGGGTACTCATATATTATATAGACATGTTCTGTACAAGTCTACTGAAAACAAGGTACTTCCAAAGGGTACAGTCAAGTGACGTGCAAAGCCAACTTGAATACAATATACATTTTGAGTACGTTTTACCAAGAGCACTACTCTCATCTAAATAAACACTTCATGCTGTATCTCTTAACAAGCAGATGGATCTTACACCACTCCACGATACTATGAGTAGCACCACCTGCAGGTTGTTTTATTTCCAAGGAAATGAGTACTTGGGAATTGTCAGAGACCTGATTAGATGGTGAAATGACTAAAAGTGTTAGAACTGAAATAGACTTTGATCAATTGAAAAAACGGCTCGTTTGAACATTAGAGATAATTAGCAGGGTGAAAATGGAAGCAATATCTTACTGTGTTGAGAGCAACTAGATTGGAGTTTATTTGCTGTTATTTATTGAATATATCATCATCATCTGGTTTAGAAATATTGTAACACTTTCCTAATAGCTGCCACATCATTCCTTGGACAGTACCATAGATTTATTTTGAGTCAAAGTGACTAAGTAATTGACAGTAACATTTTTTGCTTATAACTTAATTTGTTTTGGAAAGACAATTGAAATTTCAGAAGATCAAGTAGGAAGAATAGCATTTGGCTTGATGAGCTCTTTAGGGTTTTATGATAAGATTGACTGACTGTATTTGGAATGGATGGAAGTGAAACACTGAATCAGGAATGTATAACGAGGTATATTCCAAGACCTCAGTGTGAATAGTACAGACTGAATTAGTTTATTATAATCCTGGGACAGTTCATATCATTACATATAAGAATGAAATATTGGCTTATGATTAACTTCAAGAGATTAATGATATTTTCATTGATTCATAGATTCAAAGGTCAGAAGGGACCACTCTGACCTCCTGTACAACACAGGCCATATAACTTCCCTAAAATAATTCCTAGAGCATACATCTTTTAGAAAAGCATCTAACCTTGATTCAAAAATCATCAGTGGTGGAGAATCCGCCATGATGCTTGATAAATTGTTCCAGGAACAGAATATTTTCTGGACATCTAGCGTTAACTCCCCTTCAGAATGTTAGTTCAGAAGGAAAAAGCGATTTACTTGAAAATAATGCCCATCCTGGAAAGATTTCCATTCAGAATATATAATTGTCACCATTAAAATGTCTGCATTTTCCAACAGTTGTCATATAGAAGCTTAGACTGGACAACAAGGGATGGATCACTTGCCCTGTTCTATTCATGCCCTCTGAAGCATCTGGTGCTGGCCACTGCTAGAAGATAGGATCCTGGGCTAGACAGACCATTAGCCTGACCCATTATGGCTGTTCTTATGTTCTTACAGTGGCATTTGATGTACCATAGTTTTTTTTTATGCCAAGTATGAAAACAAACTAGCATCTCAGACACCCTTTTGTAGTAAGTTAATCTTGGGAAATATTGATGTTATTTCTGCGTAAAGATAAATGTAGTGACTATATTTGTGTGACTATCAAGATGCACTGTTCTTCATGGTAACTATTTACAGACAAAAGAGTTTTCAACAGAAGTAAATGCATTGTTTTCAGTTGAAAGAATATAAAGTGGGACAACAGTAAAACTGGACCAGGTAAAGGGCCTGATCCAAACCCATTCATAGTAAATAAGAACCTTTCCACTGACTTCAGTGGGCTTTGGATTAGACCTTCAATCCCTGAAGATCTGAATATTTATCAGTGCAGGACGGCAGCTGGAAACCAGTCAAGTCATTTCTTGCACACAACCTGCCTGCAAAAGGGAAAGAAATGTATTAATTAAATAGGCTTAGAGGCCGTAAACCCTCCTCAATAACTAACTTGTATTCATGGTGAGCATGTCTATGAAAGATGCCTCTGTCACCATAGTATTTGAGTGCCTCGCAGTCTTTAAAGTATTCATCCTTACACCACCAGCCCTGAGAGGTAGTGTACTGCTATTATCCCCATTTTAAAGGCAGAGAACTGAAGCAGAGATATTACAGTCACCCAGGAAACCAGTGGCAGTGCAGGGAACTGAACCCAGGTCTCCCAAGCTCCAGGCTAGCACCTTAACTACTGAATCATGTTTATTTGCTACCTTTGCCCCTTATAGCCCCTTATTAATTAGATGCCACTATAACAGCTTAATTAACTCAGAAGTAATTAATAAACACCTAATTACCTAGATGACATCTTGGAATAAAAATATTAGGAAGTTAGAATTACTGCACCCTCAGGATCACATTTTCTACACGTGTTCATGTGGCATATGCCCATGATTGCTGGCAATGCACTTGGTTACACTAGAAGAGATTTTCAGCATTACAGCAATTACACAGTTGCTAGCAATGAGAGAATTAAATCAATATTTTCCAGAAGGAGGAAAAAAATGCCCTTCTCTCAAAGTGCTGTTTCACCTTCCAAGGCTGGAGACTACTATCCAGGACACCACTAGAACTAGAAACTGGGGGCGGAGGGAAACTGGAAGAAAGCAGCATGTATACAGTAACCCTCACAGTCTAAATTTAATCCATATCCCCAAGACTGATTTTTCCCTCCACTTAGTCTATACCAGTAATAAATGTTTATTGTAAGGATTTTTAAAATATCAGCTTCGAAGTAAATGACTTCTGCTTGCCCAACGTCATGGTTCTGCTCATGAACTCAACTGGTTATTACGAGGCACACCAGTAACTGTTGCCCACAGAACCAGTGTTCTGCAATTAGATGGACTTCCTCTTCTCATTTAGGTCTCTCCTGAAGACTCACATCATTTGTTTTACATCCCTTCATAAGGAAAAACAAAAGCACACAAACCAAGTTATTTCCGCATTGACTACAGTCAGGGCTTCCCGCCTCATATATTTTAAAAGTTAGTTTGTCAGCTCTTCACAGCCAGGATTGTCTTCATTGTGTCTCTTGTACAGGGAAGAGCACATCATCCATGTCTAAGAAATACTGAACCATAAAACAACCCTTAAATTTAATTAAACTGTCTCAAGATGAATATTAAGCAGAGTTGATCAAAAACTGGAATTTCGAATCCTGGGAGATTGGAATGGTTATTTTGACATTTGTTTTCATCCTGAATCAGGATGACAATGACGAAATATTGTTCTTCGCAGAACAAAAATTAAAAAAAAAAAAACTCAATCCAGAAGAGTTACAACATTTCACTTTAGTTTGTTAAACTAAATCAAAATTTTCATTTCTGCTCAGTTCCACATTGAATTGTGCCTGCCTTGGCTACTTAAGTGCCTCATAGAAGTTGCATTTCATGTCCCCGTTCTCCTCTATGGGCCAGGCTGCCTGCCCAGACTATATCTTCCATGATGAAACAGAGGGGAAACCAGGGTGTAATATGGGAGATGATGGCCTGCAACAGAGCTTGGCCCATAAAGGAAACAAAGCACTCAAACTACAATTCCCATGAGACACTTTGGCAGCCCAGGCAGATAAAATTAAGTCAAACCTTACATGAAACAAAATGTTTCTATTTGATTTGACTCAACCTGAAAGAATATTTTAATTTTCCTAGTGTTAAAAATCAGTAAATTTCTTCAAAATCAAAACTTTTCTGCAGAACATTTTGAACTATTTTTCAACAAAATAAAATAGAAAAATCCTGACCTGCTATAGTACAGAGTAATTGCGCCTTCCCTGATTTCATTTCTATTCTCCTAAGACCAAAACAATCCACAATACTGTATACTGAGCTAGAACAGAAGAATTCCAGACATTTTGAGCAGATGAATGTCAAACTCTGGCCCCCACTCTGCTCTATAGGTGCAGTCATGGCAGACTCCTATAAATAAGACTTCTTGTGTTCCAGAAGAAGCAGAAAATCACCTGACTGGGACAGATTAAAGAAGAAAAGAGTATGTTCTTAGTCTTCTCATGTTGACTATTTTGACACAAACTGAAGTACTGATGGGGCAGAAAAAGAAGGAGTTTGTGTTTCTAATCCAAGGGTATGTCGACACTATGGGATTATTCTGATTTTACAGAAACCGATTTTTACAGAAAAAATGCTCATACATTTTCACGGTGAACACCACTATTCACATTACATGACACATGCGATTTCAGTACAAGGTCGCATTTTGCATCTTAATATTGAGTGACTGCGACTTTGGTGTTAGAGATCACAGACGCAGGTCTGGGCAGCAGAATTTGGCTTGCATGCAGCCATGGTAAGCCATTGTCTTTCGGCTTCTGCAGCCTTCATAAAACCAGTGCCCTCCATTTCCACATACCAAGCAAAGCCCGTTGAGTGCTGTGGCTTTCCTGTTAACATGCAGCAGCAGAAACCAAATTAACACCCCCAATCCAATTCTCTGGGATGATCGCTTTACCCTTCCCCCCATTGCGTGGCTGGTATCAGGGAAGATCCCTGCTAGCCAAACGCAAAAAAGCTCAGCGCCAATCTCTCCCACCCCGCCTTGGCTAACTGCAGGGAAGGATTTCTTTTCAGCCACAGGTAAACAACCCAATAGGAATGGCCATCTCTGTCCCCTTAATTAAATTCCCATATTTCAACCAGGTTATCATGAATGATATCACTCTCCTGAGGATAACACAGCGGAATAAAGAACGGATGTTGCTTGAATGCCAGCAAACACCGGGACCATACGCTGCCAGGCTTTGTAATGGAATGATACCAGATTACTTGCTACTAGCATGGTGTGATCAAGTGTCCTACCATGGAGGACGAAATAAGGCTGCACTGCCCAGAAACCTTCTGGGAAGGCTTCTGGAGTACATCCAGGAGAGCTTCATGGAGATGTCCCTGGAGGATTTCTGCTCCATCCCAGACACATTAACAGACTTTTCCAGTAGCTGTATTGGCAACGAATGCATCCCAAGTCCTCAGGGAAAATTAATCATTAAAAAAAGCTTGCTTTTAAATCATGTTTTACAAAGGTACACTCACCAGAGATCCCTTCCATGGCTTCATGATCTGGGATAATGCCTTGGGAGGGTACTTCAGTAAGGCTGAGAAAAAGATCCCGGCTGTTGGGGAAAATGGAGTGCTGTGTGCTCTCCACAAGATTGTTGTCCTCTTCCCCCTCCTCATATTCCCCGTCCGCAGAATCCTCAGGCATGGCTGAGATTACCCCCTCCTCAGAATCCACGGTGAGGGGTGGGATAATGGTGGCAGCCCCCCCACTAGAATTGCATGCAGCTCAGCATAGAAGTGGCATGTCTGCAGCTCTGCCCCGGACCTTCAGTTTGCTTCTTTGGTAGGCTTGTCTGAGCTCCTTAACTTTCACCCAGCACTGTAGTGAGTCCTTATTGTGGCCTCTCTCCATCATGCCCTTGGAGATTTTTTCAAATGTTTTGGCATTTTGTCTTTTGGAACGTAGTTCAGCTAGCACGGAATCCTCTCCCCATATAGTGATCAGATCCAGTACCTCCCATACAGTCCGTGCTGGTGCTTTTTTTCAATTCTCAGACTGCATGATTACCTGTGCTGATGAGCTCTGCGTGGTCACCTGTGCTCTCCACACTGGGCAAACAGGAAATGAAATTCAAAAGTTCGCAGGGCTTTTCCTGTCTACCTGGCCAGTGCATCCGAGTTCAGATTGCTGTCCAGAGCGGTCACAATGGTGCACTGTTGGATAGCTCCCGTTGGCGGATACCATCAAATTGCGGCCACACTAACCGTAATTCGAAATGACAATACCGATTTCAGCGCTACTCCCCTCGCCGAGGAAGAGTACAAATATCCATATTAAGAGCCCTTTATATCAAAATAAATGGCTTCGTTGTGTGGACAGGTACAGGGTTAATTCAGTTTAAGGCTGCTAAATTCGAGATAAACTCATAGTGTAGACCAGGCCCAACAGACAGGGACTTTGTTTAGTTAATTAGTTTAAGGCCTGTAACAAAAGTTTTTTTTATGTTCTGACATTAAACAGTGTAAGAGTAATTTAAAAACCGGAGGCAAATTCACTATTGGTGAAAGCAGCTGCCTTCAGTGATGTTGTCCCTATATACCAAGCCGTGAACTTGGCTTGTTAGTACTCTCCGAGCACTGCTGCTGTCAACCAATGCATCTGAGTAATTTTTGGCTTTGTCTAACTATGGGCAAACCAATTACTTGTACCCAATAGTCCTTCTGTCCTCCAATCTGAATTACCCTCCCCAGCCTTCACGCACCTTGATAACAGCTGCAATACACATTTTATGCCAAGGAGCAGTTTGCAGGCACATCACTAAACATTTCACAGCATCACTAGTTATTCATGTGCTACTTTTTTTTGGTAGCTTTTCAAAATATGATAGAAGTGTTGCTTGTCAAAGTAACAAGTATATTCGTGCATTTGCCTTTTCTATGAAAATAATTTTACCACAAAAGAGCCATTCCAGCGTCTGTCAGCAACAATACAACTTCAAATCCTGTACTGTTAGCTTGTAATGGCACTAATCATAAAGTGATAAGTAATGAAAGTTATCTTGATATATAAAAAAGTGTAAAGGATTTCGGGTAATACAAAAGAGTAAGTGATTGAGAACTCTTACATCGTCCCTAGATATTGCATATTGCATCTGAATGTATATCCCCACCCTTAACCCACGTCGCGTGGACAGGAACAGCAGATCCATATTAAAATTGTATGCAGAATGTGAAGCTGGATCAAGACCTATCCCACTTTACAGTAGAAAAAGAGCCATCATGTACTTTTAGTCTGGATAATGTTGATATGAAAGGAGATCTCCGTGACAGTACACTGTGCATGTGCCTCACTCTGCAGCTGCATCCACTTCAGCTAAATTCACAAACCACACCCTGCAAACAGGGGGCCACTGCACTCTTAAAGCCACAAGTCACACAATTACTCCTAACAGTGTAGTACATAGAAAGCAGTACACATACATTCTGCTAGCTACAGACACCACCAAAGCCAATGTTTGTAAATGCAAAGGATTTTTATCATTGGGGAAACTCATTCTTCAAATGGTGCAACTCCACATGTGGCGGTGATGGGGTGGTGGTGTCTACTTTCAGATCAATAGCCTGTAACATAAAACATGCATAAAATAATGCTCTCTCAAGACCTTCTAAAAATTGTTTTCTTCAATAACAGGATTATTTAATTCTGCTAGTAGCCAGTTATTAATACTCCTACTGGTGATCAAATGTAACATTTGGTTTCCAGCACTTCTAATTACTTCAGTAAGCACATCATTGCTTACTCTTCTGATTTTTTTTTTGTTGTGGGGGGAAGGTGTAAACTATATTCTCTCTTCTGGTTCCTACTTGTTGATATTCTTGCTCTGTGGTAAGCTTGAACTTTTTACACCACTGAAATCAGACAGCTCATCAAGCTTTTGGAAAACTACTTTTCAAGCAAAAACAACAAGTACTTGTGGCACCTTAGGGACAAACAAATTTATTTGGACATAAGCTTTTGTGGGCTAAAACCCACTTCATCAGATACTGATACAGACTAACACAGCTACCACTCCGAGCACTTCTACTTTTTTACTCTCTTTTTTAAAAAAAATCTCACCCACCTTATCAAAGCTCTGTTTTGTTATTGACTTGAAGGTATCCTGATATTCCGGCTGTTACAAAATTAAAACAGTACCAAACATATTTTGAGAAACTCCTATATTAATACTGCTACTCTTGGTTTCCCATGCATGTTCATCCACATTATGTGACACCATCCCTTTCACTGCGCTTTTCATCATCCATAGATATCAGCCGGTTTCAGTCCAAGTGACCAGTCTGGATTGCATTCTGCAAGCTAATACTCTTTCTGAATTTTCACCTTGTCTCAGTTTTCAGTTTCCTCCCTCCCCGCTCTCCTACTTGTAAGAGTAAAAAATATAGATGCAAAATGTAAAAGTTTCTTTTATTCAGGGATGTCACTTTACAGAAGTGGAAACAGAGGAAGCAGTATAGTTAAGTGGCTTGCATAGCATCACAGAGGTAGTCAGTGGCAAAACTGGAAATAGATTCCCAAACCCTTACTCTAAGCACTAGACATCAAGAACTCTGTAAATGCTTTCTGTTTACTTCATGTTACCTAGAATTGATTTGTGTGTACAACAAGTAATTCATCTGAGTTGCTTGAACTAAAACAGTTTCAACATCAAAGGCAGAATTTGAGGCAAGATTCCCCTTGATGTTTCTGTCTCAACATTTTTCAGAATAAGGAAAATAGCATGATCCCTAATTTGAAATTTCAACTTGGTTTTGATGAAACTTTTTTTTAGTTTTGATGAAACATTGGAAAATTGTGGGGGGAAAAGCATTTTGTGGAAATTATTGAATGAAAAAATTTCAACAAGGTGTAGCTTAAAAAATTTCTCAGCCACAAACCCGGATATTTACAAAGGTTTGGTTTCATCAATATAGGTTTACATAATTATCAAGAACTATTATTTATATCATATTATCAAGAACTATATTTAGTTTTCATATTTTTGCATGGTCTTGTAATACTAAAGATTTCTGATTTAGAAACAGCTGTGGCCAGGTACCACAATGATGAAAGTGATATAAATACCTCACTGGCCAAGACTGGATAATATGGTTTCCTGAATGGTCTCCATGTAAGAGACTCGTATGTCAAATATTATATCCAGTAGGGCAGTCTAAAGTCTTTTGTATATGGGTTATTTTCAGAAAAAGGAAATTGATTTAGTGAGAAAAGGGTCTATCAGCCACATTTATTATATTTGCTTTCCCGCAGAAGCAGCAATGAAAATTCATTGTTGTGCTGTAATTGGCCAGTGAATGATGCTCAAATGGGAAGTATGCTACTTCTCCTCACTCAGCAATGAAGAAAGAGAATCACCCTTAAGATGCTTGCAGCCCAAAGGCAGCTCTGCAGCCCATAGTTTTATATCTTCAATATTTCTACTGGGCCATCAGCTCAGCCCTAGACATTTTAACACACAAGTGAACTCAGAATGAGCATTCAACCACCCCACTGGATTCCATTGTGGGTTGTAATAGATTGTGTTTTACTTGAGCAATTACAATTAAATAACTTTGTGATGAAAATCTTATTCAGAGGCTTCATAGGAACAAAAACAGCAGCATAATTCAACTTCATTTCTTACTAAAGATCCATTGTTGATCTGTGTTTTTCATATCAGGGCCTTTTACTCATATGTCTTGTAGAAAGCAAAGGACATTTCTCTAAACTCATTAAGTTCCTAACAAAGACTAGAAGGAGTACTGTCTTCATTTTTCAAAAGATGACATATGGTGTGTTCCATTGTACTGTCAGAAGTAATCTCAGATAACTTTACCCTAAGAGCTGTCTAATAATGTGAAAGCTAAATTTATTTTTATACTAACCATTAGGAGTTTACATGCTGTCTATACTTCCAGCAAACAAAACAAAAACAAAAACAAAAAAACAAAACAACAAACATTTCACACAGCATCTCTTTCATCTGAAAGTCTCAAAGCATTATGCATGTGCCAAGCTTCACACAATCCTTGTAAGGAAGGGAAGTCACATTAAACCCATTTTAGGGATGAGGAAACTGAAGCACAGAGCAGTTAAGTGACATGCCCAAAGTATCAGGGCAAGCTGATGACACAGATGAACCCGGGAGGCTGATTTCCTAATTCCCCACTCTTACAACCAAAGCATGCCCTCTCCATCTGTCAAAGCAGCATTTTCTACAAAGATTGGCTGATATTTTCCATTATAAACCCCACTTTTCAATTCCTTCTACCTTTGCCAAACTTCAGCCATTAGGAGGCTGAAATTTCCCATGCTTGCTCTATGCCGGGGTAGACAACCTATGACAAATGTGCCAAAGGTGGCACACAAGCCAATTGTCAGTGGCACTCACACTCCCTGGGTCCTGGCCACCGATCCGGGGGGCACTGCATTTTAATTTAATTTTAAATGAAATTTCTTAAACATTTTAAAAACTTTATTTACTTTACATACAACAATAATTTAGTTATATATTATAGACTTATAGAAAGAGCCCTTCTAAAAACATTAATTTAAGGTTTCACGTGCCAGTAATACATTTTAGAGTGAATAAATGAAGACTCAGCACAGCACTTCTGAAAGGTTGCCAACCCCTGCTCTATGCCATGTGCTGAACTCTTCTGGGAAGTTTCAACAAAAAAAAGTTCAGTCAATAGCAAAAACAAAGTTAGGAAGATATCGGTAGTTTGCTAATGACATAGTAGAGGGGTAAGAGAGGTAGTTTTTCCTGGCCCTATGAAAGTCCACCCAAATTTGGCCAGTAATAAGCCTTTTAAAGTTGATATTTGAACATGCTCAGTAGACCTGCTTGAGAATTTTTTGCTAACTTCTCTTTAATATTCCCTTTACACTAAGAATGTTTCCCAGTTCTGCTGGCCTAAAACTAGGAGTGCTAGACTAGGACCCAAGACAAGACTTAGTTCAGGTCCCACTTCTTCCATTCATTCATGATAAGATTTTATGCATTTCACAAGTCTTGTTATTGAGCAAACAAACCTTACAATAAATACAGAAACTGATTTCACTATGCAGTACAAAGATAACTCCATCCCTCTTTAAGGCTTCAAACTGTCCCATTCATTACGGCTACCAAGGAGAGAGAGTGGGATGGGAAAGGTAGTCCAGTGATAAGGGAAGTAGTCTGGGATTCAGGAAACCTGGGTTCAATTCCACTCTGCTAGGATTTCCTGTGACCTTGGACAAGTCACTGGCCTCACTGTGCCTCAGTTCCCCATCTTTAGCCCGGGATAATAGTACTTTCCTATCTCATGGGGGTGTTGTGAGGATAAATACAATAAATTCTGAGGTGTTTAGATACTACATCAAAGGGGGTCAGATAAGTACATAAGACCTGAGATCACTATGTTAATAACAGGTAAAATCTTCCACTGAAGTGTACCATGCACAGCTGCTAACTGCAACTCTCCAAGTCACATTTTCTCCTTGAGATTGAGGTTCCTCACACAAACTGCTGCCCTAGGCTTCACAGGATACTTCCTGTCCACACCTTGAGCTCACAAATTGGAAGAAGAGGGGTAGACTTCAGAAACTTTACCTTTAAGCAACACTCCTTAGGGACAGGCTGCATAAAATTTACCCAATTGACAGAGTAGTTTTTCTGAAAAACAAAATCAATTAGTGAAAACAAAAAAAGTTTCAATAACAAATCTAGATTTCAGGATGAAGTTGTATCAACATTTTCTTCAAGAATAGGATTAGAAGATAATGTAAATGTCTTTGCTCCCCTGTCCCTCCACCCACTCCCCAAAGTTTGTTCACATGATTGTTCACAATGGAGCTGGAAGAGCATATTGAGTAGCGTCTGGCAAGGATCTGTCCAGAGTTCAGTTCTATTCAATCTCTTCATAAATTACTTGGATAATGACAAATTTGCTTATAAAGTCTGTGGATGACACCAAGCTGGAAGGGATTGCAAGTGCTTTGGGGGACAGGATTAGAATTCTTAATTATCTTGATTAATTGGATAAATTGTCTAAATTAAACAGATGAAATTCAATAAGAACAAATGAAAAGTACTACACTTAGGAAGAAATAATCAATTGCATAAATACAAAATGGGAAATTACTGCCTAGGAAGAAGTACTGCAGAAAAGGATCTGGGGATTACAGTAGATCACAAACATCAGAAAAAGTGTGGACAAATTGGAGACAGTCTGGACAAGAGCAACAAAAATGATGAGAGGTCTAGAAAGGACCTCTTTCTATGAGGAAAGATTGAAAAAACTGGGTGTGTTTAGTCTGGAGAAGATAAGACTGAGGGGGTACATGATAATCTTCCAATGCATAAATAAGCTGTTGTAAAGAGCAGGGTGATAAATTGTTCAGTTTAACCACCAAGGACAGGACAAGAAGTAATGGCCTTAAATTGCAGGACAGGAGATTTATGTTAAACATCAGGAAAACTTCCTATAAGGGACAAAATTACCTAGGGAGGTTGTGGAATCTCCATTATTAGAGATTTTTAAGAACAGGTTAGACAAATACCTGTCAGGGATGGTCTAGACCATTGGTTCTCAAACTTTTTTTTTCACGGACCACTTGAAAATTGCTGAGGGTCGTGGCTGACCACATAACGAGCTTTCCAAATGTTGTTTGTATTCTTAGCCAGCTATTGTAAAGCACTTTGGATAAAAGTGCTATTTTAAAAAAAAACAATTAACTTTTTTTGTTCTACAATAAAAGCACACAACTCATTTTAATATCAGTAGTCTTTCCTCTAATGCAATGAATGTGCCCTCTCTTCCTTGCCGTGGCAGCCCCTGAGCTGGGCTATGAAGGAGGGGGGTCTTTCCCCCACCGCAGCAGCCCCTGAGCTGGGCTATGAAGGAGGGGGGTCTTTCCCCCACCGCAGCAGCCCCTGAGCTGGGATTGTGAAGGAGGGGGATAACTCCCTGACCGCAGAAGCCCCCAAGCTGGGGCTGGGAAGGAGGTGTGTTTCTCCCTCTCTTCCCCACCACAGCAGCCCCTGAGTTGTGGCTGGGAAGGAGGGGGATAACTCCCTGACCGCAGAAGCCCCCAAGTTGGGGCTGGGAAGGAGGGGGGTCTCTCCCTTTCTCCCCCACTGAGCTGGGGCTGGGAAGAAAGAGGTATTTCCCCTGCCACAGCAGCCACAGAGCTGAGGCTGGGAAGGAGGGCCTTCTCTCCCTGGTATCTATAGCCCTGGAGCTGGGGAAAGGTGCCTTTCTCTGCCCGCCACAGCCCTGCACATCCAAAATTCTCCTCATCCTCTCTTCTCACCCCACTGCCCCTCCCACCTACCCCATATTCTCCCCAAGGACACCACCTCACCTTACATGCGCCTCTTCTCCAGGGTCCAGGCACTTAATTAGTAGAGCCACACCTGCATGAGACTTATACTCCTGTGTAGATGTAATCAGATTCTATCTTAACTATTTCACAGAGGTAGCATGGATTTGCCTCTTTTTAAGACCCATTATCAATTTTGCCTTGCCATGAAACAGACCCCAGCTCCCTGTCACAACAGGTAACGACATGCATTTCATAGCCCTTCCTAAGTCAATTGAAAATGACACTCACAGTTAACTTCACCAGTGAAAAGTGTCCCCAAATGGCTCAAACAGCAACTACATCAATCCACACATTTCTACACTGAAAACTTCACCCTCATTTTTTGGTGCTTAAATAATAATGAACCAAGGGCTATACAACAGAAGAAAATTAAAGGTGGTCCCTGACCTGAGAAACTCACAAAGTAAAGAAATACAAAAATGATTCAAGTTCCTTCAAAATTATAATATAGAAATGAAAGAACAGAAAAAAAGAAACGCTATAAAACTCTTCACTGACAGCTGGTCACCTGCATGAAAGAGACACTAAAGCAAAGAGAGATGAATGCTTACTACCCACCACAAATGAAAATTGTGTAGCCATTTTCATCACAAATATTATCATGAAGCTTTTTTCAAAAATCCTTGCAGTATAAAAACTATATGTAATGGTGGACAATGGAAAGGAATTCTAGTTTTAGCTTCACAAAGTGATTTTTTAAAATTATTCTATAGGAATTTATAGTGGCCAAATAATTAATAAATGTTTGGTAGGTTGGTTTAAAGTTCTATATAGGTGGAATTCCCTATTAAAGTCTGCAAAGCTGTTCTGAAAGAAAAAAAGACATTATCATCAGTATCACCAGCCCATTTATCTGAAGCTTCCTCACCAGCGCATTATATGTTAACAGGTGTGTAACAGCATTGTTAAATGTACTTCAAATGACAATGGTAATATTTTCTGTAGTTTGGCAGGACTCTTTCCCCACCCACCCCTCAATGGTGATTGGCTGTTTGCTCCATCTACTTCCTGCCCCAACTCACAGTATCTTCACCTCAGCCTTATTCCAGAGCTACCCTTCATATCTTCTCCCTTCCCTTATCCTGCCATGTAGCTAATCCCATTCTTACTAAACTCCAGCCTCCAAGAAATCACCATGCTACTATGACATTTGCTGCCATGACATTGTTCACTTTGCTTGTGTGTTCACTCTCTTTTTCACTACCCATTTCCTGTCTTGTCTATTTCAATTCTAGGCTTTTTGGGGCAGAGTCTGTCTACGACTTGGTACAGTGCCTGTCACAAAAGGGCCTCAGTCATAACACACTACACACACACAACATATTATGGTCAATACTAATAAAAGATAGATAATACTTCCTTATGTTGTGCTGGACATGCCACTTCAAATATAAATGCTTTCCTAATATATTGTACCTAAGTGCATGCAGATTCAGGATGAAATGTATTTATTCCTCTATGCTTCGGAACAGATGGAGACATCACTAAGTCCCCTGAAATCAAATTCCATCTGGGGAACTGGTAAAAATTAGAATTTCCAATCTGAATCCCTACAAATTTCAGGAGTTAGAAATAGCATAATCACCTCTGGGCCTGCTTTAGAACTAAATCTGTACCAAACCCCAAAAGGGTCAAATTAAATGAAATCTGATGAAAATAGCCAGACTAGTGAGATTTTGGCCCAAGATGACACACACACTATGAAAATCTTAATTCTTTTTGAGATTTTCACCATTTGGGGCTATAATAATTTAAAATAATCTTAAAAGGGTTAACACAATTGACTCTGATGCTGAATCTAATCCTGATTTGGTCTCAAATCTTACAAATCTAATCCAGGTCTGAATATAAGATCCCCAGACTATGTATCATCCAGTTTTATATAAGAGTGATAATGTACAATGACGACCTATAATTTTGCCAAAACATTACAAAAAGTTTCAGTTCAGAAACCACACTTTAATTATGATTTCTAATACCATTTTGTCTAATTGTTTTGTCATGTTTCTTCAAAATAATGACTATGAAAGAGCTTCTTTTTTTGAAAGCCAAGAAGAAACTGACAGAGGACTGATGTTTTAATCTATGTAAATCTAAAATTCAGAAAGTGATATGGAAATGTTGTGATAATTAAGGTGATACAGAGCATTAAATTAATCTGACAGTGTCTAAACTGTTCATAATGAGACAGGCAATCCAATCTGTCAAAATTATCTGTAACTGTCTGAAATAAATCAGGACTGATATTTCAGAAGTGATGGTCTAATTCACTGTTAATTGTAACACCTACAGAAAATACAGTAGGTCCCTTTATCAACTTTGAAAATTCAGATGATCATTTATAGTGGCAATTGTTTAGCTAAGCAGTGTAAAGCTGCAGTTTAGCTCATTAGAAATATCAGTGGAGAGTTCATACTTCTTCAGATATTATTCCCTGCAGAAAAAAGCCCACACTGTTCAAAGAACATTAAGTGTGCATTTTAATAAAAATTAAGGAAATTATATAGTTAAAGTTGTATGAGAAACCTTAACCCTGTCCCCACATGTGGAAAATAAAGCCTTTAGTTACATAATCACGTGATGTCTTTCAAATACAATACAACATACACTTTTCTACAATCTTATATCAGCATGTGTATCTTTTTATGAAGTTTGTTTATATAATTTATTTCATAATGAATGGGTACAAGTGGGGCAGAGATAAGGTTGCATGAGCAGTCTTAACATAGGCTAAGAGTATTAGGGAAAGTATTAAGTAGCGCCTAAGTCATTTTGTGTGGAGTTTACTAGGTGGTGATTGTTTTTTTGTTGTTTTTTTTTTAAGAAATAAGAGGAGAAAATATTAAAGAGGGACTTCAATCTCCACAGCTTCAAAGATTTGGTGACAATAATGAGGATGATTAGCTGCAATAATCCACTGCGAATTTATTTTCGTAAAACACTAATAATAAAAAGGTAATTTGGGCGTCAAATCTAAGAATCAGCAGAGAATCCTGTGGCACCATATAGACTAACAGACGTTTTGGAGCGTGAGCTTTCGTGGGTGAATACGAAACGTCTGATGAAGTGGGTATTCACCCACAAAAGCTCACGCTCCAAAACGTCTGTTAGTCTATAAGGTGCCACAGGATTCTCTGCTGCTTTTACAGATCCAGACTGAACAGGCTACCCCTCTGATTACTTAAATCTAAGGAATTACATTGGTTACATACTGTAACCTACCCAAGGTCAATATACTCCAAGAATGAAGGTATTAAAGATCCTCAAACCAGTTTGTTCCCAGTCTTGTGAAACATTAGAGTCTTGGGAAGGTTAAAGCGAATTAGGGTCTACTGCTTTCTCCCTCATTTAATTAACAGGATTTTAGATGTCACATCAAGTATGCATACAGGTTTAAAGGCATCGATCCATCACAGTACTTCTTTCTGTTGCAGCTTATTTACTCCATCAGTCTAAATACTGCAAGCCCTCCACTCGGACAATCTGTTCATTGGTATACAATCATGCTGCAGTACTAAACCATAAAGAAGGCATGGTTATCAGGGAATTCAGCATTTCAGACAGGATTTGGTATTTCACTGCGAATTTTTGCCCCTTACCATCATATTATATTTTTATAATTTTCAGGAGACATTGTCATCAACTTTAAACATTAATAGAAAATTGTTAACCTGTAACGCCTTTCAAAGATCAGTAAAGTGCATGGATGTCAAGACTTAGATAGCCAGGTTATAGTTTTCTCTATTCCCTAGAGCAATAACCCCATCAAACTGACTCCAAAGGCTACTCACAACCCTTACACTAAAGAATTACCTAACAGGAAATATATAAGGCTCTAATCTTGCAAGGAGACCATGCAGTGGACTCTTGCATTCCCACATCCTTCTCCCTTTTTTGGTTGGTCTAAGTCTCCTCTTCTTAGCATATGCAAATAATGTCTCAGGTAGCATGTGACCAGGATTCCTCATTGCATTGTCCCGCTTAGTTGCATCATTAGCTTCTTGCAGCCTGGCTGGATACTGATGGAGATGTGCATGAACATTGTATCTTCAGCGAAAGGAAGAAATACAATGAACTCTTTTAAAAAAAATGAGAAATCAAGATTTTCCAGCGCTAGCTGTGAAGACAAACACCAGTGCAGGCCACTTACGGGCTTAGAACTTTATATACCAGTTACATGCTCAGAGTGTGAAAAATCCACACATCTTGAGAGATTGTATTAAGCCAATCTAAGTCCCAACCCCATATAGACAGCACAAAGTTGATGAGAGATTCTACTGCCCTCTTGAGTAGATGTATTTAGTACAACGTGGGAAACCCATCGCAGTGCTGTTGTGTCTACACTGAAGCACTTAACAGCACGCTGCAGTGCTGCGCCTGGGAATTTTTAAGTGTAACTTAGGCTTGGTCCACACTAGGAAATTAGGTCAGTATAACTACATTGCTCAGGTGTGTGAAAAATCCCTCCCTCCCGGAGAGAAAAACAGTTAACCAACCTAACCTGCAGTGCAGCTTGCTACGGTTCACAGAGAATTCACCCATTGATTTAGCTAGCCCTCTCGGAAGATGGATTACCAACTTCACTGAAGCAGTGCAGCTGCATGGCTGCAGCTTTTATGTAGACAAGCCCATAGGCCTCTCTCTCTCTCTCTCTCACATCACACACACACACACACACCACACACACACCCACAAAAATTCAGACATAGCACCGTTAGCACAAAAGTAGTGACACTGACAATTGCATGTTAAGTCAAAAGCTGCTGTTGCTCTATTATCTCTTGAAAAATCATCTGATCTTTATGTGGGATTCAAATGCATGAAAATATATTGCTCTTAGTAATATAATTGGATATTTTTCGTTATATTTTGTGCACACGTATGATGAAAGGCTGCAAATCTGAAAAAAATCCTTGATTAAAATAAATACCATGTGTGAAAATGTAGGAGATCTTTATTTTAAATTTGTAACCCTCGTTTGATAATTATGTGTTGCTTACTAACAGGTGTTTATCACTGTACCTAGATATAGGTCTGTAGGAACCGAAGTCAGTGGCTTCAGATAACACAATCATCAGTACTTAAACATACAGTTGTGAAAGCAGCAGAGTGTCTTGTGGCACCTATATAGACTAACAGACGTTTTGGAGCATGAGCTTTCATGGGTGATACCCACTGTTCGTCGGATGCATGTAGTGGAATTTCCAGGGGCAGGTATATATAAGCAAGCGAGAAGCAGGCTAGAGATACGAGGTTTAGGTTCAGTCAGGGGAGGATGAAGCCCTCTTCTAGCAGCTGAGATGTGTAAAACAAGAGAGGAGAAACTGGTTCTGTAGTTGGCAAGCCATTCACAGTCTTTGTTTAATCCTGAGCTGATGGTGTCAAATTTGCAGATGAACTGAAGCTCAGCAGTTTCTCTTTGTAGTCTGGTCCTGAAGTTTTTTTGCTGCAGGATGGCCACCTGATTGAACTAACCTCATTATCTCTAGCCTGCTTCTTGCTTGCTTATATATACCTGCCCTGGAAATTTCCACTACATGCATCCTACGAAGTGGGTATTCACCCATGAAAGCTCATGCTCCAAAACGTCTGTTAGTCTATAAGGTCCCACCAGACTCTTTGCTGCTTTTACAAATTCAGACTAAAGACCTCTAATACAGTTGTGAATTCCTTTGAAGTTTCACCTCTCCCATGCTTTGGACCAACAAACTGGCTGGGAACCCCTGGAGTGGAAAGTGAGAATTCCAAGCAGAGAACAGGAAACAAGAATTTTGCTAGGGTTTTAAAAAGTAACTCAGCTCTGAAGCTGAGGGGGAGACACAAGAGGCAGGGTCTTCAGGGAAACAGTTGGAACCCCAGTCACCAGAAGCAGGGATAATTGGTGTAAGAGGGGCTTTCCTAAGCTTTCAGAGAATTGCTAAATTTTAGATAAAACACATACATGGAGGCCTTTTTTCTTAACACCTCTCTGTGAATGTGTGTTTCAATGGATAAATATTAGACTATCTATACTTACAACAGTATGGATATGCCGCTGCAGCCACGCCATTGCAAGGTAGGTAGTGTAGCCGCTCTTTATCACCAGGCAAAAGCTCTCCTGGTGACAAAATAAAACCACATCCAACGAGGGGCAGTAGCTTCATCTCCAGGAGCATGACTTCCACCAATAAAGCACTGTCCACACCAGCACTTTTCATTGTTAAAACTTTTATCGTTTTTTCACACCCCTGAGTGACAAAAGACAGATCCTTAGTTTTGAGAAGCTGTTCTAAGTCATTATATTTATCTACTGGGCACAGCTCCAGTTGGACATGCTGTGAAAACCCAGTTGGTAAACCGGGGTGGTTGAAGCCTGGGGATCTGGTTTGTCAGTTCCTGGGATTCCAATGTGGAGGTTTAACTCTACCATCATTCAAGAGAGGTCAAAGATGCAGCTAACCCTGAACCATGACAGGATGTAAATAAATAAAATATTAGAAAGCATAAAACTATCAAACGTGTTCCCCCAAAATGAAAAACAAGATAGAAATAATTATGGAATAATGGACATTCACAAACATGGGCAAAGACTATTCACGTTACTACCATCTGTTAATTTAGTTACTGTTATAAGGCTGCAAGGAAGAAAGTTAAAGACCCACAATTCATTAATTTAAGAGTAAAATTCTCTCTCCTAAATTATCATTGATATTTTTATAGGTTTCTGCTGAAAGACGAGGCAAATGTAAAATAAATCCTTCCCTGTAAAAATGCAAGTGTTTGCATTTGTTACACAGCAAGCAATATTATAAATTGTTAAAGTGTCAAAACTGACTAAAACCAGGATAAAATGGCATTAAACTACACTGGGTGCAGTTTAAATCCTATATGAACTCTTCATGCAGAGAATTCTAGCTTATTGAACAAACTTTCAAAAGTCCCATTCTTGTACAGTTAGCAGAAAAATAGAGTGCATCCAAGCAGCCTTGTCAAAGTTACTCTCTATAGCCAGGGAACCAGCTATGATAAGGGTTTTACACGGCTTAGCATGATTTAAGATGAAATAGTTTTTTCCCATATTATCTGCTGTTCACCCAGAAAAAGCTTGTTTGATCTAAGTGAATCAAGTGAAGCTGCTTTCCCTTGAATTGTAATGATGAAAGTCATTTTTTATCCAAACCCTGTTAAGCACTGCTTTCCAGCTGATGCATTCCTAGAGATAGAGATGAACTTCACAAACAAAAATATGTTATAAATGTTAAGATTGTAAGTGTGTTTCACTGGAGCCCAACAAAACCACTTTTTTTTCAAAAATTCTGTTTCTTTAAATTTTCCAGACCCTTTTTGGGTTTTAACAGTTAAAAGATATAGCCAGTTCCTCACTGCCTCATAATCCTCCTCTATTCCTTGGCTCATCTGATTTGCGCCTTCTGCCCAATCTTAACTTTGCTTCCTTGTTTTGAACTGTGATAGAATTATGCTGTTAATGCAAGCAAACAAAATAGACACTAGGATGGATTTTAAAGTGGCAAACTGTAACTTTATTAATCTTAATAATGGGAAGAAGTGCAATCCACCCATCCCCCAGCAAATACCAGAAATGTGATTGTGTTTGGTTTGAGGTTAAATTGCATCACACAATTTAACAATAAATCAGGATTGTGCCTCTTCCGCCTCACCTCTAGCACTCAACCCACCTCTGAATTCTCTCACCACTCCTTCTACAAGGGAAAATGAGGATACCACCTCAGCCTATGAAGACTTACAGCCTCCCATAAACCCAGCCTACAGGTTAAAAAAATTCAGCAGCCATATCCCATGTCTCTTACTCATTTATTTCTGGGAGCTGGCCCTTTCAGCCTTCATCTGCACTGAACACAGGTCACAACTTGCAACAAACTGAACATTCCTATACTACCTCTTCAAATTAAAACTTTCTGTTCTCACTCCTTTTTAACCTAAAACTAAGCCTCTACTATACTACAAGGCAGACAACCACATTCACAGGTCACTAATATGGTCCAGAGAGAAAAATTCCTCATTCATCTCAAAAGAGGCAATCTGGTCAGACCTATCGGATCCTGGAAATACAGTCTGACAATATCTTAACTATGTGGGAGAGGGCCAGAAATAGCAACAAAGATGGCTGCCAGATGCCCAGGAGGATTTAAAAAGGAGAGGGGCTTTGGTATGAGAGCCAATCAGCCCTCCAGCCCCTCTTGGTTAGTCAATAAGAGGCAGAGAAATCCCTCCCCTTCCCTGAGGCATGAGGAAGGGCAATGGCAAGGGAAAGTACACTTGAGTATGAGCACTTGCCCTCTTCTCAGGTTTCCAGGGGTTGACCAACTCTCTACTCTTCCAACTAAACCTTCCACTATCGCTAAGACTGTGAGGAGGCGTGTATAACGCTGTATGGAATATGCGTGACCATTTATAATATTACTGATACCAATATTACAAAGTTGCAATGAATTTTATACAAGATATGCCATGTGAGATCTCAGTGGAAAAGTTATGATTTGCTAAATATGATGTTTGTTTATATGTATGTGTCATCTTTGGTATGTGGTATATTGATATTTCAAACTTGTGCTGTATATCTGGGTGACACTCCCAGACAGATTGGCATCAGCGCTAACCAGCCTGTTTGATGGCCCATCAAGGGCAATCATCTGTACAATGAACCCATTGAGAGAAGCCAGGAGCTACACCTATGAGTCAGCAGGACATGTCGGGGACAGGGAATGTGAAATACTTTTCCATGCCCATGTGCTGTGAGCTTGTGTTTGGGATGAAGGATGTAAAAGCCACATAACAGAATATGAAAAGGCAGCTGCATCACCTCCATTGAGTCTTCAATCCTGTTTCTCACCTCTGGACACTAGGAAGTTTAGACTTGAAATTAGACGAAGGTTTCTAGCCATTAAAGGAGTGAAGTTCTGGAACAGCCTTCCAAGGGGAATAGTGGGGGCAAAAGACATATCTGGCTTTAAGATTAAGCTTGATAACTTTAAGGAAGGGATGGTATGATGGGATAGCCTAATTTTGGCAATTAATCTTTGATTATCAGCAGGTAAGTATGCCCAGTGGTCTGTGATAGGATGTTAGATGGGATGGGATCTGAGTAACTGCAGAGAATTCGTTCTTGGATGCTGGCAGGTGAGTCTTGCCCACATGCTCAAGGTTTAACTGATTGACATATTTAGGGTCAGGAAGGGACTTTCCTCCAGGGCAGATTGGTAGAGGCCCTGGAGGTTTTTCGCCTTCCTCTGCAACGTGGGGCATGGGTCACTTGCTGGAGGATTCTCTGCAGCTTGAGGTCTTCAAACCACAATTTGAAGACTTCAATAGCTCAGACATTGGTTAGGGGTTTGTTATAGAAGTGGACGGGTAAGATTCTGTGGCCTGCATTGTGCAGGAGGTCAGACTAGATGATCATAATGGTCCCCTCTGACCTTAAAGTCTATGAGTAACTTTTCTACAAACTGAAGCTTTGAACAAAGGACTGATAGACCCATCCAAGCTCTGGATGTGTTCCAGAGAGACTTTACGAGCCAGCAAACTCACTAATGCTGATAAAGTACCTGATATATGGACTCAGAAGTCCTATGTATGTATCTAATTGCTTTGACCATTTAACAATTCTCTTCTCATTCTTTTCTTTTACAATAAACTTTTGGTTATAGATATTAGAGGATTGGCTGGCAGCATGGTATTTTGGGTAAGATCCAAACAAGCATTAATCTGGTAATGTGGCTGGCCCTTTGGGAATCAGAAGAATATTTAGTGCGAAGAATAGAATTTTAAGTAACTTTTCACTTTGTCTTCTAATCAGCAAATACATTCAGTAGAGATTGGAATGAAATAAAGGGGTCTGTTTTTTCCCCCTAGCTTCTCAATAACCAGTGTGGGGGATGAGGAGCACAGTTTTGTGACTGGTTGGTGAATCTAACTATAGTGTTAACCACCAGTTTTGGGAGAATCTGCTCTCCATTTTGCAACCTGTCCTGACCGTGGCATTTTCAGTGCAGGGTACCCTAGGCACCTCGGGTCATATTTTAGATATAAATTTTTGGATCTTATATTGCTATAATAATAATTAGCATAAGATAGTACAGGTGGTGGAAAAAATTTTATATGAGGGTGCTGAGACCCATTGAACCAAACTGTAAATCCTGTATATAATGGAAACCACTTCAAGCCAGAAGATGTGGTAGCATCCCCAGCACCCCTTGTTCCAGCATCTATGAGGTAGTAAAAATACTAAATAAAATATAGTTTCTGGAAAAAAAAATTAGCAAGTGCTTAGCACCCACCAGCAGCCAGCTCCCTACTGCCCCTACCCAGCACCTCCCATCCACCTTCAGCCCTGCCAATCAACTCCTCCTCCCTCCCCATGCCTCCTGGCTACCATGATCAGCTGTTCTGCAGCAAGCAGTAGGCACTGAGGGGGGAGCGGGAGAAGCAAGGCAGGGGAGGGGTCTTGAGGGAAGAGATGGAGTGGAGACAGGGCCTGGGAGTGAGCAGGGGTTGAGCACACCGAGACAAAGAGGAAGCCAGCACCTGTGGTCTCAAGGCACGTTAAATTATTTCAAAGTTCCAAATATTTGCTCAGCATGTTGTGTTAGTGGGGAGGAATACTTCATTAAAACATTGGAATGATTTATCTGTTTGATGTTATGAAATGTGTTGGTTAAAATGTGCTATAGTTTTATGAAGCGTATGGAAGCAGTACAAGTTTGTATTTAGTTATGTCAACTGTACTGGGCAACAACTAAGTTATGTAGTTTTTTGTAATGAGCAGTGCTGTAAGTATGTGTTAGTATAGGGTGACCAGATGTCCTGATTTTATAGGGACAGTCCCAATTTTGGGGGCTTTTTCTTATATAAGCTCCTATTACCCCCCAACTCCATCCCGATTTTTCACACTCACCCTTTGGTCACCCTGTGTTAGTATAATAGATTACTTGAAATTGATTTATTGAACAAAACAATAGGATCTTATCTCCCAGTGATACACCGCAAACTTTTTATACATTTTTCCAAATTTTAGTGGTAAAGTTAAGACTGGACAGGCAACAAACATCAGGTAGGGTGACAATGATGAACAGTTATATAGCAGTTAAGCAGTTAAGGTATCTAGTTACTTCCTATTTCCAAGCTTAAATTAATGGATTTTTTGGTCATTGTTTTGTAAATGGTGTAAGCTTTTTTGGTAATGAAAGTGTAATTTTTTGGCTCATGAACTGGGTTCATAAAACACTTTCAACTGCGAACCTTTAACTATGGCTTTTATTCATTTCCATATTTCTTTAATGCATGCCAAAATTAAGTCAGCATGGTATATGATGTCTGTAGAGAAAGCCCTCACGCCTCAGAATTTATGCATCACTCCTTCTACAAACTTTATCAAGCATAAAGAAAGAAAAGGATGGCACTGGAGTTGAATACATGCGGAGCTCACAAATGTCAAAACTGAATTAACACAAATACCCATCATTCAACTTAGAACTGAGACAAAGCTTGAGAAACTTCGGCCTCAAAGGAATTTCAGGAAGTTAGGAGCACTGAAAAGTGAGTCTGACAAAAGCTGGAACTCATCTTAATTACATCATCTACAAGTCAAGTGATATGCATGTAATAAATTGTAGAACCATTTCAAACTGCATTACAAGGCATCTATTACCACTAACTGCATTCTCATCCATCTCCACTGGGACATGTCAAGCTTTTACAAACTTCTGAGCAATTTCAGAGATACTTGATATTCCCTCCTTGGCCCTCACAAAAAAATGGGGAATTTCCCCACTCCCCAAATTATATTGGTTGGAAATGCAATGTGAGCCCTGTGCCAGTGTCAAGTTTCAAGTTCAATATCTTGAGAGTTGCTGGTTTCTAAATGAAATAATCCCAGGTTTCCAGTGAGACACTGCACTTGCTTGCTCTCGAAAGTCTTAAAAGTATCAGTCCTGAAAATAATAGTTTTATATATGCAAAAACAATTTTAGGTTATTTTCAGAAGTTTCTATAACCTTTGCCTCGCAGACCTGTACTGTTGGACATATGGTTAGAGCTGGTCAGTTAATGTTTCTTGCTCCTTTGAAAAATGTCTAGTTTTCAGTGAAAAAAAGAACATCCAAGCCAATTATATTTCATTTGAAAACCAAAATAATTTCAAGTTGTTGAGTTTTGGTTTTTCAATGGAAACTCCCACAAAATTACTTGAAAATGGACATTTCCCAGAGAAATGTCTATTTTGACAACAGAAAAACCCAATAACAACGTTTTTCTTCCAAAAAGTACTGAAAAAACATTGAGGGAATAAAATGCAACCAGCTCCACTCACAGCAGTTATGGCAAGCTGACCTGGCAGGTCCCTCCATGTGATTTGCCCTAGCTACTTGAGAGAGGAACACTTTCTTTAAGACCATGTGTCATAAGTAGATAGGTAAGGTAAGGGTTAATTTTCTTTTCCTGTAAAGAGGGAACAAAGAGAACCAAACACCTGACCAGAGGACCAATCAGGAAAACAGGAATTTTCAAAAGGAAGGGTGGGAACTCTGGAGTTTTTGGCTTTTTTTCTGGTCTTTTTTGTTTTTCCTCGGCTGTGAGTAAACAAGTTTTCTTCTAACTCCATCTTCTTTCAAAGTTTCTCCTAAACATCTGTGAGTCAAAAGGAAACAAAGTAATTCGGATCTGTGATGAGCTTTGATTTGTATTTACATGTGTGGGGGTGTACTGTGCTGGACTGATTTAAAATTTGGGCTCTCTTTTAAACAGACTGTTTATTCATATTTTCTATAAAGCAAGAGCCTGTATTGATCTTCTTAATAGCCAGTAATATATTGTTTTGTATTTTCTTTTTCTTTTATAAAGTTTTCTTTTTTAACCTTGTGAAGTTTCTTTTCCTAGTGAGGGCAGAGGGAGAGGAATTCTGTGGCCCAGAGCTCTTTATAATCGGTGACAGCTAGAGCGGGGGAGGGAAAAGCCAAACTCTGTGTCTCACCTTCACTATTGTCCCAGGGCGGGACAAGGCCTAACAGCGACAAAGGGAGGGGGAATCTCTGTGTGAGCGGACTAGGTGAATGCATAGGCCTCGGGGAAGCTAGATTGCCCTCTGCGGTTGTATTCCAGGAGTGAAGTATTAGCATCGCACCGGCTAACCCAGGAAAGGGGGGGAAGCTGGGGATGAGATAGGGAGACCCAGGGGTCTGGGTCTTTGGCGGGGTTTCTCCAGGGAAAGTCTGGGGGGACCAGAGCGAGGCAGGCGCTATATTCCTGTCTGGTGGCAGCGAGATAGATCCAAGCTGGGTATAAGCTTGGGGAAGGTTCACAGTAAACACTCAGATGCTGAACTCTAAGTCCAGATTTGAGACAGACGTTTATTACACCATGACATCTCACAATTCCTACATTTCACTGGAAAAAATGAAACTGTCCACAGATAAGGGGAGCATGAGTGGGCAGGAGAGAACTTTCAGAAAAAGAGGAACTAGACTATGGGACTAAACTTTTCAACAAATTACCAGAGAACCAACACTTTCAGAGCAAAATGCAATATTTCCTTGCCTCAGATTTCCCTCAATAAACTCTCTCAGACACAAACAAAAGAACTTTATGAACTAATAAAACCTGCATTGCTCATACCAGCTGGGAAGAAAGAAAGAGAGCCACTTATTGCCATTTCCTTTCTTTCACTACTTGGGAAGCACTCAGATACTATGGTGAGGAGGGCAGATAGACAGATGAAAAATAGCACTAATAAAATGTTTTATATACTTTGTAAAATACAAGGCAAATACAGAATGCAAGATAATGTTGTGTGCATTAAAGGTTCCACTGGCACCTTCTTAGAGGGTAGAGCTCACTGAAAGTCAATTTTTTCCAGGCATCTTCATTAACAGAGAAAGAATCTAAAACATAACGCCTTCTGGCATAGGTGAAGCACTACGCAGGCTGTAACCTCCACCCCCTGGACTGCACCACTATCTTTGAAAAACACTAAAAAAAATTATTATGTGCTGTGTAGTCGTCCTACTACATACAGGACAAAATGCCAGTGTGGGGACATTCAGGCCCCTGGGAGGGAAGAAGGTTATCAGGAAGGTGAGCTCTACCTAATCCTAAAGACAAATGGCAACATATTTTTATCTTCTAGAATTATAAATGTATGTGAATTATAGTAAGAAACAAAAAAGAGCATCAGGGCTAATAAAATTGTTTTACTACTACAAGAAATTATTTTGTTTAAAAATAATAGTAGTCACAAATTAAAAATATATGATTATGTTAAACAGAATTCAGTCCTATATGACCTTTCCCATTGATAGCATGGTATGAGTAATCTGTGGAAACACTAGTCTTGTCATATTAAGTGGTCCATGACAGCATTAGTGCGGTAGACCTTCAAGGTTTCCATCATGATAAATGGTTACATTGCGGTAGCACTAGTTAACATGCAGAGTGTCAAAATCCCTTGAGTCACAACATTCCCACAACCATATATCACTGATTACACTGTAAGATGGCAAACATAACAGATTTCATTCAAATAAACTGCACAATTGGAAAGCTGTTTAAATTCCATTCAGTAATGAGTGTTGCTTTATTATTTTAAATATTGTAGGCATACAAATTCACTAGATTTCTGGTCAATAAAAAGGCTGCTTTTAGACTCTTTAGAAATGCTAAAACTAAGCTTTCAGGCTTTCCAGGATTTATGTGTAAATCAAGTTAAAGCTCACAACAGGTAAACTGCATTGCTCCGTATTGTTTCTGTTTAGAAATATTCACAGGCATCTTTGAACCAAATACAACCGTAGTGAGTGGACTGGAACATAGAATTATCATAAATCCATCAAACATTGAGTTTCCCATTTTTCTGAAGTGATATTTTATGCAAACTTCCTTTCAGTTTTCATGGGATGAAACTCAGCAGCATTAAACAATTTGAAGTTCTTCTGGGGAAAAGGTATCTACTCTGATTAAAAATCAACAGTATCAAATAAACCTGCTTCAAAACTTACAAACTGAGACATTGCTTTAGGAATTCTGTACCTTATATCCTTGTTTCAGAGAAACTCTGTAATAAAGGATTGGATTCCAATTCCCTCACTCACAGTAAAAGTACTCAAGGTGTAGCCCCACTTTATTCAATGAGACCACTTCATAAGGTGCTACTCAGTCAGAGTACGAATCAGATTTTGGTCTCACACTGCACTAAAATAAGTCATAGTGTTTAGAGATGGTTGGAAATTTCCACCTTTCAAGTTTGATTAAATATTTTAAAAAATCAGTTTTCAATGGGGAAGAAAATTCTTGGGAGTTTTCAACTAGTTCTATAGTGGCTTGAAATTTTCCCAGTGATCAGAAGATTTAACTGAAATTTTGAAAAACCAGCATGAGATTTAGAAATTTTTTTTTAAATTAGTGTTTTAATTAATTGAGCACAATACTAGCTCTCTTCTTCATACAATTGAAGAGAACTTAATACTCCAGGGAAGCACTATACAGTAGTGGAGGCTGAAGTCCTTATTTAAACATACAAGAACAGCAGCAGTGCAAGATGCCCCAGTCTTGCCAATATGCTTCAACCCTTTCCTGGAAAGAATACTTCTAGACAGTATTCATGCATAATCCGTGGCCTCTGTGCTGATTCTGCCACTTACAATACCACTGAACACCTGCTGTGGTAGTTTGGGACACGGGCAATTAAAAACTAGGTGGTCAGAGCAATTCACCTCACAAAATACACTGGAACCTCACCAACTGATAAGTCTGGACTGGATTTGAAGAGACTGAGTGAAGATCTGTGTATCAGCAGATCCCTGTATGGGATGGGTTAGCAGGTAATGGTGACACACATACATTTCTTCTCCCCACCCTATTTGTTAAGTGGCAAAATATAATAGAGCTTGAGACTTTATAAACATTTGAATGGAGCTTCCTCCACTCTGAGTTTAATTCTTTATCTCTTTCAGGGATAGCCTGAACTGATCTCGACGATCGAGGAGCCCCTTCCAGTCTTATGTCCCTATGTACAGCTGTTGGAGAGGAAAACCACTGCTAGAGTCAAGGGAGATGGTATGACAACATGGGTCTCCCACCTGGAAATCCCTAGTCCTCCTATGGATACCATGAGGTCTGCATATTCTGGAGGCTGAACTCAGTGCTCATGCCATAAGGTGGCGTGTTGGTAGCCATGAGGGGGCAGGAAGAATCCCCACCCTACTATAACGCTCTGGGGAAAATTCACAAGGGAACTTCAGAGTTTCACTCTCTATACCATCTGTTTCTCCTTCTACTGAAGGGAGATGTAATTGAAAAGTCCGTGTTAGAGCTTCCATCTCCTGGAACTTCCTCTTGTTTTTATATAAACCAAGGGATGGCAATGAAACATAGATGTACCATTGTGAGGATAGATTCAGATCACAGTTGCCAACTTGTAAATAAGCACCCCGACTTTTGCAATAAGCCAAAAGTCAAGCTAAACCCATTTCGAAACAAGGCCAAAACAAGCCAATCCCTAAGAACCCCAACACTCTATGTGACTAGATTCCCCTGGCGTGCAGTCTGGGACTGTGGTGGGCCCGCTATGCACCCCCGCTTTACCCCTGCTTGCCCCCACTTGCCCCTGCTTGCTGGGAGCTGATTAAAAAAGAGAAGCAACAAACTACAACAAGACAAGCAAAAAAAACTAGCCAACAAGCAACTCACAAACCAATTAAGCCAAAAACAAGCCCAATTTCTGTGTTTTTTCCCCTGTGGGTTTGGCATGTCTTATTCAGATGGGAGTCTAATATTTATGTTTGTCATATACCAAGACAAATTAAATCCAATGTTCTGTAAAGTGAAATATTTTAATATGCTCTAGAATGGAATTGGTCTCAAATGTTAATTAATATAATTTACACACATCTAACAATAGTTTTCATAGCAGTTCAACATTTTCCATATTTACATAATGAAGCTGACATATCTAACTCATAGTTGCCTGGCTTTTTATATTTTTATCTAAGAGCGCTCTCCTTGTCTTAAAAATGTTTTTTTTCAGTTCTTCTGCTTCCTGTGTTTACGTGAAGCTTCCATTATCTGTCAGAAATTAATAAATTGTTCCAAACGAAAAGTGTTTGACATTTTAACTTGTTCTAAGGTACACACACACACGCACACACACACACACACACACACACACACACACACAGAGGAAAAGAGACATATTTGTAGCAGTTTTGTACACATTCCCGAAAAAGATGTTTCAAGAACCAGTGTTATCATGGTAATTATACTTTGCAAAACACAATGAAGCTTCTAATAAAGTCAGGCAGCACCTATGAACAAAAGATTGCTTTTTTATTATTTCTTTAAAAAAATATTGCTTATGGATTCTACCTGCTTACTGATAAATTTGACACTATTGGAAAAATAAGGCTGCTGATTTAAGAAACAAAAATTATTCACACTGGGAAAAGTATACATCATTAACCATTTTCTTGCTTTTAAATGCCTGCCTCATATATTGTTCACAGTGCAATTCTGCCACCTACAGGCCAATACAGAAATGAGGAGTGTGATTTTGCTGTGCACATTTCCCGGACTCATTTGGAGAGCCACTAATTGATACATTTCTTGTCAGGTAATTAAATGCACATATTTTATGGCTGTATTCATATTTGATGTTATACTGCACAGTAATTAGTAGGCTGCATGAGATCAGTATCAGATAGCAGAATTGCCAAGTGAAAAATTTAGATTTTTCTATTATATAGATAAACACACACACACAAAATTCTCTCCTGTGATGATTACTTTAATTATAAAGGATCCCAAAATACTTAGACTCAGACTCATAGGTCAGAAGGGACCAATATGATCATCTAGTCTGACCTCCTGCACAAGGCAGGCCACAGAACCCTACCCATCCACTTTTATAACAACCCCTAACCCATGACTGAGTTATTGAAATCCTCAAAACTGTGGTTTGAAGACCCCAAGCTGCAGAGAATCCACCAGCAAGCGACCCATGCCCCACGCTGCAGAGGAAGGCGAAAAACCTCCAGGGCCCCTGCCAATCCGCCCTGGAGGAAAATTCCTTCCCGACCCCAAATATGGCGATCAGCTAAACCCTGAGCATGTGGGCAAGACTCACCAGCCAGCACCCAGGAAAGAATTCTCTGCAGTAACTCAGATCCCATCCCATCCAACATCCCCTCACAGACCATTGAGCAGACTTATCTGCTGATAATCCAAGATCAATTGCCCAAATTAAACTATCCCATCATATCATCCCCTCCATATACTTATCAAGCTTAGTCTTAAAGCCAGATAAGTCTTTTGCCCCCACTACTTCCCTCGGAAGGCTGTTCCAGAACTTCACTCCCCTAATGGTTAGAAACCTTCGTCTAATTTCAAGTCTAAACTTCCTTATATCCAGTTTGTACCCATTTGTCCTTGTGCCTACATTAGTACTAAGCTTAAATAATTCCTCTCCCTCCCTAACGTTAATCCCCCTGATATATTTATATAGAGCAAGCATATCCCCCCGGAGCCTTCTTTTGGCCAGGCTGAACAAGCCAAGCTCTTTGAGTCTCCTTTCATAAGGCAGATTTTCCATTCCTCGGATCATCCTAGTAGCCCGTCTCTGAACCTGTTCCAGTTTGAATTCATCCTTCTTAAACATGGGACACCAGAACTGCACACAATATTCCAGGTGGGGTCTCACCAGCGCCGTATATAACGGCACTAACACCTCCTTCTCCTTGCTGGAAATACCTCGCCTGATGCATCCTAAAACCGCATTTGCTTTTTTAACAGCCATATCGCATTGGCGGCTCATAGTCATCCTGCTATCAACCAATACCCCAAGGTCCTTCTCCTCCTCCGTCGTTTCCAACTGATGCGTCCCCAACGTATATCTAAAATTCTTATTATTAATCCCTAAGTGCATGACCTTGCACTTTTCACTATTATATTTCATCCTATTACTATTACTCCAGTTTACAAGGTGGTCCAGATCTTCCTGAATAGTATCCCGGTCCTTCTCCGTGTTAGCAATACCCCCCAGCTTTGTGTCATCCGCAAACTTTATTAGCACATTCCCGCTCTTTGTGCCAAGGTCAGTAATAAAAAGGTTAAATAAGATCGGTCCCAAAACCGATCCTTGAGGGACTCCACTAGTAACCTCCTTCCAGCCTGACAGTTCACCCTTCAGTACGACCCGCTGGAGTCTCCGCTTTAACTAGTTCCTTATCCACCTTACAACTTTCATATTCATCTCCATCTTTTCCAATTTAACTAACAGTTCCCCATGCGGAACCATGTCAAACACCTTACTGAAATCGAGGTAAATTAGATCTACCGCATTTCCTTTATCTAAGTAATCCGTCACCTTCCCATACAGAAGAACTTCATTTACTCAAAGGGATATTGGTGGAATTCCTATAGACATGGTTTCAAACTAGGAGGTATTGTTTAATTTGTGCGCATTGGAAGATTTAACCTATCTCCACAGAAGAGGGATTCTGAATTGTACATACAGATGCAGCAAATGCAGCTGCTTCTGTGGCAGACAGCTACAGCCATTTAGTGCACAAAGCACAATGTAGAAGCCTGGGGAGGGGATATTTTGGGCTATTCCACAGCAAACTATTACTTTTAGGAAGAATGTCTTGGGATATAAAATTTCAGAATAAAGTAAGAAAGATGTTAGGATTTTAAGGTATCATCTGAAAATCCACACACACTGCAATCTGCATAGGATTCAAGTTATTCAGCTCAAAGGGATGAAGAGCTGATGACTAGTCTCCTGGGATTTGAACATGTGGTTTCAGGGAGTCTAGGCATATCAAATATTCAGCTTAGACCAATAAGCCATCCCCTCCAGGCAGATAAAACAGTAATGCTGAGGTCTCCCATAAAAAAAGTGCTGAGATACCAAATACTGTATTATAATACACATTTATTTATTTCAGTATTTGGAGAAGAATATACCTATCTATTTTCACAGTCAATAGACTTTAATCACCATGACTAATAGACTGAACTTATATATTGTTTTCCTTTAGGCCCCTTATTCCTTTTTATACAGGAGAAAAACCCAGGGACTGCAACCAGCATTAACCCCTTTGGCTCCCAGCCCACAAAGCTTCTAATTGCTGCCTGAAAAGGCCTGGGCAAGAATTCCCTTCTGCGTTTATTAAAGCCATTCCTAAATCATCACTGCTGAATAGCAACAGCCTCACCCTCCTCAGCAACAAGACACTCTTCCCTTAAAGTGTACAGCCAATTTCATGCAAGGATTGCCAAGTGTTCAGCAAGCAATAATTAAGCCTTGCACTTCCCTTATGATATCCAGAAGGCAACTATTGTACCTAGTGGATAGTGTCAGAGAGAAAGGAAACTCAGGCAAAGCACAGAGAAGTTAGTTGAGTACAGGGAAGAAGAGGAGGTTACTCACCCTGGGCAGGTTATTCGACATGGGTGTCCCTCTGTAGGTTCTCCACTCTTGGTAGGTACCCCACATACTCTCAATCAGAGATTTCCATTAGCAACATCCATTGGCCCATGCATGTGCCAAAGGTATTTTCATGCCCTGCGCCAAGGCTATACCACCCCTTCAGTTCCTTCTGCACCACTAAGACACAGCAGGAACTCCAAAGCCAAGGGGAAGGAGGGCAGGTAGTGGAGCACCCATAGGGATATAGATCTTTAAGATCTATAGTTATTGCACAGGGTGAGTAACCTTTTCTTCTTTGAGTCGTGTCCCTATGGGTTCTCCACTCTGGATGACTCCTGAGCAGTATCCCCAGAATGAGGAGGGGGCTTCGGAATGCAGTCCATCACATAAGAGAACTGCAGTGCCAACTGCAGCATCAGACCTGGAGGCATCAACTAAGGCAGAGCGTCTAGAGAAAGTGTGTACTGAAGATGAAGTAGCAGCCCTGCAGATTTCTGAAATAGGAACATATTTAAAGGAAAGCCATAGATGTAGATTATGATCTAGTTGAGTGTGCCGAAATGCTGGTAGGGGGCGAGAATTTTGACAGTCTGGTAGCAAGCCATAATACAATCCGAAATCTATTGAGAGTCTTTGGGTAGAAATTGGAGAACCCCTGGATCTATTTGCAATTGAAAGGAACTGTTTATTGCATTTGCTAAGTGGTTTGTTCTGTTCAGGCAGCAGGATAATGCCCTCCTGATATCTAGAGTATAGAGAACCAGCTCCCAGCTGGAAGTATGTGGTTTCAGCAAGAAAATTGGCAGGCATATGGTCTAATTCAGGTAAAATTCAGAAGTCACTTTAGGGAGAAACCTGGGATGTGGCCTTTAAAACACCTATTCTTGTGAAACATTGCGAATGGGGAGTCTGCTATTAACATCTCAGTCTCTCTTTGGGCTGAGGTAATTGCCACGAGTAAGGCTGTTTTCCTTGATAAGTTCAAGAGGGAGCAGGTGGCCACTGATTCGAATGGGGGCTTTGTAAGGCTTTCAGGAATCAAATTCAGGTTCCAAGTAGTAACACCATTTATCTGTGGGAAGAGATTCCCCAAGGCTTTCATAAATCTTGCAGTTGTGGGGTGAGCAAAGAGACAGAAACCTTCAATAGTAGTACGAAAGGCTGTCAGGGCAGCCAGGTGAACTTTGATGGAATTGAGGGACAATCCTGGTTTCTTATGCTGTAGCAGGTACTTCAGAATGAGAGGAAGCGGGGCAGATTCAGGAGCAGCATTGTGGTGCTCACATCAGTGACTGAATCATGCCCACTTCTAGAGGTCAGTATTTCTGGGGGAAACTTTTCTACTATTTAATAGTAAATGTTGTACCTCCACAGAGTAGGATGACCATAGCCCCATGAACCATCGAGGAACCACATCTTGAGGTGAAGAATACTCAAGTTAGGGCATGTCAGGCCTCCTGAGAGAGGAACTGAAGGACAGTTAGATCTATCCGAGGATAGAGAGCAAAGTGAAACAGGTAAGGGAACCATGCCAGCCCTGTCTCCTCCTCTAATGGAGGAGCTCCCAGAGAATAGGAGGGCGACAGCACCAGGGAAGTAAAGGGATCCACAGACTGAGAGGTTCTTGATACCAAGAGGTGCTCTGTGCCCGCTAACAATGGAAACTGTGGTTCAGCATTTGCCACCAATTCCCTCTGGTATCTGAAGTCCTGCAGTACCAAGAGATATTGTAGTACCAACTGTTTGTCCTTATCTGATGCTAACAGAGCCTCAGGGCGCTTCAGGACTGGCGCTGAAGTTGAAGGCTTACACAGTACCATGGCACTTGGTAAGGGTATCAAAAGTGAAGTCAGAGATGAACATACTGATCCTCCATGTTTGATACTGTCCCCAAACAATGGTACCAAGGTCTTTCCAGAGCCCAGTTTGGTCTTAGAGCCATGGTGTTTTCCTGCATCCCCTATACCGGAGGAGCCTTTCACGTATATAGTACCGAACCTTGAGGAAGACCTCTCAGAGACTGTAGATCTGGCCAGAGACCAAGATTTGGGGGGAATACTTGCAAGGGAAACTAAATCTCCTCTTCCGGGAGGCTTTAGAGGAGGGCTCTGGGGATTTTGCTTTGCTAGGAGAACGCTGCACCAAGATGGAAGGGGCACTAGATGATCCTGGCGACTGACATCCAGAGGGGTCCTTACCTGGTTCCAAAGTGGAGTGGGGGAAACAGTCCATCGTGAGGAGTTGAAGTTTGACTTGCCAGTTCTTCCAAGTCATAGATTTCAGGACTAGGCAGAAGTTGGACTTCTGTGGCATGTCTGATTCACCTAGCCAGCAAACACACTTAGAGTGTCTGTCACTGACTGGGATTGCCTTTCTACAGGAGAGGCAGCATTTGAACCCTGGTGTACCAGGCATGCCCCTCACAGGGAGAATTTCCCCAGTGGGAGTCTCTAACCAGAAAATAATTATTTTTTTATATATAATAACATCCAAGTATCATCAAAGGATAAGACAGGTCCTGAAGAGCCAGCTCAGTGGGAAGAACAAGATCCACGCCATCAACAGATACGCCCTGCCGGTCATCAGATACCCTGCCGGTATAGTGAGCTGG